>NC_058135.1:18077421-18110496 GCF_016433145.1 Gracilinanus agilis | reverse complement strand
CTCTCTCTCTCTCTCTCTCTCTCTCTCTCTCTCTCTCTCTCTCTCTCTCTCTCTCTCTCTCTCTCTCTCCTCTTTTCCTCCCTCCTCTCAACACTTACCTTCTATTTTAGAATTGATATTGAGTATACATTCCACGGTAAGGGCCAGGCAATTGGGTGACTTGCCCAGGGTCACACAATTAGGAAGTTTCTGACTCCAGATTTTGAACCCAGGACCTCCCTTCTCCAAGACTGGCTCTCTTTGCTGAGCCACTTAGCTGCCCTGCCTTCTCTCTTAAAGTTGGAAGCCAGAAGGGCTGAATTTCTTTTCTCCTAAGCTCTCACAACTTTACCAGCCTCAGAGCATTGAGCATCAATTCCCACCTATTTTACACCAATTCTTTCTCCTCCTGGCCCTATTCCTGGGTTCCTCTAGATTTCAGAGCCATATGGCCTTTTCTGCTACCTCATACTAAACTTCCCTCAGGACTCTTTGTCTTGGAATCACTTCCTACCCTACTCACTCCCTAATTCCTCCACTGGTGTGTTCCTCCTGAAGCCTCCATTTTGTGAATGTGCTTCAGCTTTCTCCCGGTTCTATTCCTGACTTCTGATGGACTTCAGCCCTAGGTTCTCTCACAAAGGGGAATTTCATCCCTTTCCTGCCCTCCACCCTTCTCAGCTCCCTTTTGTGTGCCATATTCCACCATCAAAATGTAAAGAAAAGCTTATTTCCTTCCACCAATGAAGAGAGTCTAATGCAAATGTCTACAAATTTTTCTTAAAGGGTACTTTATTTTACGAATTACATGTGATAACAATTTTCTACATAGGTTTTCTGAAGTTATAAGATCCCTCCCTTCCTTTTCCCTTCCTGGAGATGGTTAGCAATTTGATCTGGGTTATACATTTATTATTAATGTAAATAGATTGAGGAATGGAGGAACTTACCAAAGTCACATCATTTGATGTCTAAAGCAACCATGGGAGGTAGATGCTATTACTACCTCCATTTTATAGCTGAGGAAACCAAGTCTGAGAGAAGCTAAATGACTTGCCCTGGGTCACACATCTAGAAAGTATCAGAGCCAGAATTTGAATTTATTTTCTTGAGTTCAAATCTAGCCTGGACAAGTCACTTAATACTGTTTGCCTCAGTTTCCTCATCTGTAACATGAGCTGAAGAAGGAAATGGCAAACCATTCCAGTATCTCTCCCAAGAAAACCCCAAATGGCTTAAGAAAGACCCAGGCTTGACTAAAAAATGACTGATTGAGCCCCTCTCATTTAGGTCCAGTCTTCTAAACATCGTACCACCCAACCATCTGTATGGTGTGGACCTTGCCTCACTCATATGTACTTTTAATTTCCCCCCAAGGTCTCTTTGCTTTGAAAACATTTCATTCCATATAGTTTGGAGAACATGAATGCTTGGGACAGCAACATCTATTTACAGATTGTTCTCCATTTTTTACCCACTGCCATTCTATCCAGACAGGTGTGAGCCTCCCAGCCCTGTCTCTGATTCTGGCTCCAACTCAGCTTATTTGCGGACACCTTGAGCACAGGGAGGGATTTGTCTTGAAAAGAAGTTGTCTTTTGGATAATAAGGTAGCCTCTGGGGTGTCATTCTAGTGGCCTGATCAGGGCTTTCTGGGTAGCCAGCAGATGCTAAATGTTTGCAACCTGCAGTCCCCTGGCACCCAATTTCCACCACTTCATTGCATTATCAACATCAATCAATAAACCTGGGCTCCTTAAGGATCCTCATTCAGTAATTGCTGGTAGACTCATCTGGTACCAAGTGGTGACTACAATCCTCTTATCTGTGCCTATCAGTTAATCTGGAAGCCTCAGCCATGTGCTCAGCTTCATTGCTGCCATGATGGGAGCTAAGTTTATGCAAATGTCTCTGATGGAGCCCTTTGGATTCTTCCCTTGCACCTTTGCCATTTCCTGATTTTTTTTAATCTTCTAAAAAGTAAATCACTTTCAATTACATCAGACAAATCTACTGGCTTACATCTTTTGTCAGTTTTTACTACTGTTTGGTGAAGTGAGGTTTGGTCCAAAAATCTTTCTGTAAATATTTAATCTTTTGGTTGCTCTAGAAACATCTACACAAAATATGGGCTGCTTAGCACAGCAGAAAGGTGATCTGAGTTGAATTCATATCCTGTTCCTGCCACTTATTATCTGTGCTAAGGTAGCAAGCAAGTAAGGTGCTATCACAACCCCATTTTACAGTTGAGGAAACTGAGGCAAGCAAAGATTAAGTGATTTTCCCCAAGTCCCACAGCTAGTAAGTATCCGAGACCATATTTAAACTCAGTTCTTCCTCACTCTTGGCTCAACACTCTATAGCACCAGCCTCTCACCTCTAACCTCTTTTTCAGAACAGCTGAGCCACCTTTTCACTTCCATTGTCAACTTTCTGCTTCTTAAATCAAAACCCTTCAGAGCTAGTTTAGTAGCTTATTAGTCCATGGGATGGCCAGAAAGATAATATATTAGGAGAAACAGATGAGTGCCCCCTTGGATTCTGTCTCAAGTCAATCTTTCCTGGACCTTGAGGCTCTCTCTCCCTTTCACTGGTAGCTTAGCTGTCGTTCTGTTCCTGCCTTTGCTGACTAAATGATCTCTCCTCCACATGGCAAGGGAGGAAGGGCTTCTCCTCTCTCAAAGAAGTTTCCAAAGCCATGATTATGTTGCATTCTGATTACAAGGGACTGGGGAAGCAACTTGCTCTGGGGACACATTTTTTTCAAACTGTATTTACAACCACTCATGCTCATCCTCAAAATTCCAATTCTGGTTAATGATGAGAACGACAAATTTTGTGTGTTGAGATTTTATGAATATTAAGCTAAAATTCCTTCAGCTATCAAACAAGTCATTTATTTGGGCAATAGAAAGGAGAAACAGGATTCTTTCTACCATCTGAAGTTTATGTTGTAATCATCAGAATTTCCATATTTTTTATAGTTTTATTAGCATTTATACATCACATTTTACATTTGAGAAAACAGCTTTATGCTCATTTTAATTAGTTGTTCTTCACATCTATCAATTAGTTTTAGTAATGGAAACAGTGAAGTCAAAAGGATTTTGAGAACCAGGATGGGGCATATGCATGCAAATTAAGTTTTAATGACTTCCATCTGCAGATTGTTACCAACAGTTGCAGCAGCTTTGGATGGGGGATGATGTAAGGAATGGCAAAAGGACAGGTTCTCTCAAATCAGGCCAGAAAGTATGTTGCTGGGCTGGCTTAGCAAAATCAGCTCAATTCAGCTTGAAAACAGAAAGCAAATGCCAAAGAGACATGCCTGCATGAACACACACACAAACACACACACAGCCCCCAAACATATATCCACATACATGTACAGACACTCAAACACTCAAACACTCAGGCACTGGCAGCAGGCACCCATGGGAAGATGGATGAACCCTTCACTTCCTTTTATGTATCTGGTTTTCCCACAGGACCAGTTCTTCTACCTTCCCAATGTTTTCTGTCCTCCGTCCCACTAGTTGGCAAGTGGGGGTCCTCTTCAGTTTTTTTTTTTTGTAAAACTTTTGTGTTTTCAGGCTGCCAAGTTCTACTGTGACTTGATTTAGATGACTAAGAATGATAGAGTCCTACTGAATGGTTTCTATGGAGTTTTACAAGTGTGTCCTTCACATAAGGACAGATTTGGGCACTCAAAAGACCCAGACTGCCTTCTTTCCCACTTTTTCACCCTGGAAAGTCCCTCTGCCCCTGGCCTCCTCCTTCTACTGACAAGTCTATTCTCCAAACCTCCATTTTAATGAAGTTCCCAGGTCAGCCCTGCTTATTGCTCTGCTCTAAGGTTCCATTCCTAAGTCTCTGAAACTCTCTGCCATGCCCCTATGAAGGTACCCTCTCTTTCCATCTCCCTCCCTCACACATTACAGCTCCCCTTTACATTTTGTCTTCCCCCTTTAGCATGTAAGTTCCTTGAAGGCAGGGATTACATTTCTTCTTTCTTGTACTTGAATTTCTAGTGATTAGCACAGTGTCTAGCAAATAGTAAATGTTTAACAAATGCAAACCTGCTTGGACTTATCTGAGTCTCCTTCCTCTGTAAACAGTCAAAAGGATTGGCAAAAACAAGGAGATGCTTCTTTTTATAGAGAAGGACATAGAGTCCTCTTTGACCCATCATTGTTGAGTGCCCCATTAACCCAGTTTCATTTGGATGCCAGAGACGTAGTGCCTCAGAGGGATTGTCCGTAAATTTTTAGGTGTATCTCTGGGTGGCTAAGAGATGAAGTATATTTATGGCAAAAAAGAAGACATTGGCCAATAAAAAATTCCATTTTCACATTTGACATGCACATCATAGGTACAGTATCTTGAAGTCTTAAATCTAGAGCTGCATGGGACTGGAGAGGCCATTGAGTCCAACTCCTTCATTTTAGGATGGTGGGATGAGACACTTGGGTGTCAAAGGAATTTATTAAGGTCAGATAGATTAAAAGGTTTGAGGTCAGATTTGAACCTATGTCTTTTTGACTCTAAGTTCACTTGTTTCTACTTTATGTTTCTCCTAAATAATGGATGATCCAGAAAGGAACTAGGGAGTGTGCTTGGTAAATATTTAACTGCTGGCTCTGAAAAAAAGTGTTCAACACATTTAAAGATTTAATTTGCTTTATTAATGTTTTCTCCATTATTTTCTTGAGTCTCTAGACCAGGAGTCGGCAACGTATGGCTCTCGAGCCATATCTGGCTCTTTTGAGGGCCAGATGTGGCTCTTTCTGCAGGAGCCATAGAGCCCATTTTTTTCAGGCGCTGTTACAGGAGCGGCACTGTGAGCACTGTACGGCTCTCATGAAATTACATTTAAAAAAATGTGGCGTTTATGGCTCTCATGGCCGAAAAGGTTGCCGATCCCTGGTCTAGACTAACAAAAACAGCAAATCAATACCTGATTTGCAGTGTTTGTATATTTCTAGGGTTTAACTCTGCATACTAAAAATTTAGCAATTGGTAATTGTGAGCTCATTCTAGCACCTAAGCTGGATCTAGCTCCTGACTACAACTCCATGATATTTGAATGGTTTCTTTCTGATTGTTTTCACTACTTCTTTACTGGGGAACTCTGGAATCCAGGAATTTTCATTTTGGTATCTCTTTCAGAAGGTGATAGATGGACTTTTCAATTTCTCCTCAGTCGTATGATTCTATGATATATGGGCACCTTTCAATTTCTTGAAATATGATGTCTAAGATAATAGCTTTTAAGTAATCTAATAATTCTTAATAATATCAATCTATTTTCAAGGTCAGTTGTTCTTCCAATGAGATATTTCACAGTTTTTTTTAGTTTTTCATTCTTTTCATTCTCTTTTTTTTCTTGATGTTTTATGGAGTCATTTGCTTTCCTTTGACCAATTCTAATTTTTAGGAAATGATTTTCTTTGGGATTTTTTTTTGTATCTCTTTTACCATTTGACAAATTCTTATTTTTAAGGAGATTTTTCTTCATTGATTTTTTTGTACCTCTTTCACCAATTTTTTTCTATCATTTTGATTAACATTTTTTTTTATCCTTTTAAAATCCATTTCTTTAGCTCTTCTATTTGTTCTTGGCTTTGTTTCTTATCTTTGAGGCTATGCTTATAGATGTTTCTGAGTCATTGTCTTTTTCTGAATTCGTTATTGTCTTCTTGACCTTCCCTGTCTCCATAGTAGATTTTTTGTGCTCATTTTCCAAGCCTACTTTTGCCTTTGGATTTTATGTTAAGAGTTGGGCTCTGCTCACCTCTGGTGGAGGTGACTGGTCTGGACTTTGGTCTTTTATGTCCTTTGCTGCTTTCACAGCTAGATCTGGAGGCCTATAAGTTTTTGATGCTTCCAAAGTGGCATGGTCTGTCCACTGTTTTATTCATAGAACTCTGGTCCTTATCTAGGTAGGGTTTGGCACCCTCACTACAATAACTACTCCTTTCCACATTGGTGCTGCTATCCAGAATTGGGTAGTGGATGGAGCCTCCAAATGTCACCTTCTTCTATGCCCAGTGCTAGTACAGGGATCTTCCTGGAATCTCTTTCTGACCATCTTGTCTAGTTTCCTTCAGTTTCCATAGCAGCTCTGGCTACTGCTGCCACACACTGGTTTGACAAAAATGTTCATTTATTCTGCCATCTTGGCTCTACTCCCTAAGAAGTGTTTGAAGTCAGATCTGAACTCAGGTCTTCCTGATTCCAAGGGCAAGGCTTTCTTTATTGTATGATGTGAAAGGGAAAAGATGAAGGAAAGATGAATAAGAGAGAGAAAAGCAGATTGGATCAAGATAGTGAATAGTATTAAATGCCAGATAGAAGGGTTTGATAGGTAGCTTGGTTGTATAGTAGAGAACTGGGCCTGGGGTCAGGAAGACTTTTCCCGAGTTCAAATCTCGCCTCAGACATTTACTAGCTGGGTGAACCTGGGCAAGTCACTTAATCTTGTTTACTTTATTTTCCTCATCTGTAAAATGAGCTAGAGAAGGAAATAGCAAACCACTCCAATATCTCTGCCAAAGAGCTCAAGCATAAGACCAATACAAGGTAGATTTTTCCAGATGTTGTAGTCAGAGAGGGTGAGACCCTCTTCTTGCTGCTTCCCAGCAAAGATCCATCTCTGCTGGTCTGGGGAATGCCTTCTTTGTCCTGCATCTTTGCCTTAACATTCTCAAAGGTGTCACTAGATTCTATGTCAAGGGTGATGGTCTTACCAGTCAAGGTTTTCAGGCACTGTGCAAAGTGCTGGGGTTACAAAGAAAGATAAAAGACAAAATATAAAATGTAGGGAATAATATTATCCTTATTTTACAGATGAGAAAACTGAGGTGGAGAAAGGCTAACTGAATTGCCCAGGGTCACACATTATCTGAGATTGGATTTAAACTCAGATCTTCCTGGCTCTAGGTCCAGCCTTCTATTCATTGGGCCAGTTTGGGAGCTTCATGAACTTTCATGAGTTTAACTATTATTTTTGCCTTCTATATCCACTCTCTCCTCCAAGCTGCATTAATCTATCCACAATTGTCTATTGAACATTTCGAACCAGATGTCCGATAGATATCTTAAACTCAATGTGTCTAAAATGGAATTCTCATTATATTCCCCTTTCCCTCTTCCAAACTTCCTTATTTTCTTTAAGGTACTACACTAACATCCTTCCAAACTCCCAGGCCCATAACTCAGAATTATCCTAGACTCCTAACTCTCCCCTGCCACCGTCCCCCCTTGCCCACATCTAAGCAGTTGCAAATTTTGTAATTTCTAACTTAAAAACATCTCTCAATCCAACTCCTCTTTCAGTTCATGTTAACATTAAGTGCCTACTGTGTTAAGACAGAAGGTAAGGGTTTAAGAAAGAAAAAAAAAGAGATCAGAAGACATTCTCCCTCTTTCTTTATAGGTAGAGCCTGAGCTCACTTATAGTTTATTTATCCATGCAGGAAGGCTCTATACCTACTGTTGGACAGAGCTTTACTGAACTGCCTCCCTGCCACACTTTTTTCTTTTTCTTGCCTTAGAGGCAGCTGGAGGGAGGGAAGCTTCATGGCATAGAACACTGGATTTGGAGTCAGGGGAACCTGAGTTCAAATTTGGCTTCAGACACTTACTAGTGGTGTGACTCTGAGCAAGTCATTTAGTGTTTGTCTGCCTCCATTTCCTTGACTACCTTCTTTTGGCTAAAAAGGTTTTTCCCAAATTTTGTAATGGTGATGGTAGAGGATATATTGGAAAATGAAGGCAATAGAAAGACAGAAGATACCAATAAAGATGTTTTGGGAAAAATAAATGTACAAACTATGTGCCTTCATCCTTCCCCTGGAACCTACCTTGACAATCTGACAATGGCAAGAAGAAGAGGTGGCAATCAAACCCAAGAAAGAGGTATAATTTGGTGGGGTTGAGTCAACAGCTTGCCAATAGCCTGGAAAAAAGTGACCTATAATTTAATACCAAGAATCCCACATCAAGGAAGGCAACCCATTTCTTTAAAATGGAGCAGTTTTATATAGCACTTGGTGTAATTATGATTTAGAGAGATGGGTACAGTTTTAAACAGGGATTCTTCACTTTTTTTTTGTCTCTTGGTCTCCTTTGACAGCAGTCTCATGAAAACCTATGGAATCTTCCCCTGAATACTATTGATCAATGCAAAAAATAAAGTGCAGGGGTTTACAAAGATTACCAATAAGTTGAAGTAGAATTCTTAAGAAATACAACACAAAAGACTCCAGGTAAAGACCCTTTGATTTAAATGAACTGACTTACTGAAGACTCAAGGCTAGAAGGCATCTGAGAGTTAATCTCAAATCTGATCCTGAACAAGAATTGGCTGAGTCAATAAGTAGGGAACAAAAAAGCAAATACTATTAGATAGTATGGGCAGCTAAGGGGTTCAGTGAATAGAGTGCTAGACCCGGAGTAAGGAAGACTTGAGTTCATATCTGGTCTCAGATATTTATTAGCTGTGTGGCCATGGGCAAGTCACTTAATCCTGTTGATCTTGGTTTCTTCATCTGTAAAATGAGTTGGAGAAGGAAATGCCATTCCAGTATCTTTGCCAAGACAATCCCAAAATGGGTCATGAAAAGTCATGCATGACTGAAATACCTGAACAGTAACAGAAAGGATCTTCGTTTTGACATTTTAAATGAGTGGGGACCCTCCATTTCCATAGCTGATTGATCCCTCCCTCTCCTGACCAGTTTTAATCAGTAGCATAGCAGGATTTTCCTTTCATTGAGTTCCACTTACCCTTCCACCTTTTCAATACATTGATCAATTGAACAGCAAATATTTCTTACATCCATACCTCTGTTTATATAGACTCCTACCTGTTTAATAATGGAAAAATATAACTCCTTAGTAGTTACAAGTAGTATCTTCCCATATAGGAATGAAAACAGTTTTTCTCTTTCCTGTTTACCTTTTTATTCTTTTCTTGAGTCTTATGTTTGAATGTAAGATTATCTCTTCTGCTTCTAGTCTTTTATTAGGAATGCTTGAAAGTCCTCTATTTCATTAAGTATCTGACCTACTCCCCGCACCCCCTCCCCCCGAATGATTATACTCAGTTTTATTGGGTAAGTTATTCTTGGTTGTACTTTGCCTTTTGGAATATCATATTCCAGGGATTCTGTTCCTTTAACATGGTATCTACTAAATCTTGGGTGATTCTGATGATGGCTTCACATTATTTGAATGGTTTCTTTCAGGATAGTTGCAATGTCTTCTTCTTGATCTGAGAGCTCTGGAATCTGGTTACAAAATTCCTGGAAATTTTTAGTAGGTGATCCATAGATTCTTTCAATTTCACCTATTTGTAAGATATCAGGGTAGTTTTCTTTATGATTTTTTGAAATATGATATCGAGATTTTTTTCTTTTTTGGTCATGGCTTTCAATTTAATTCTTAAATGATCTCTCCTTGATATATTTCCTAGTCAGTTGTTTTTCTGATAAGATATTGCACATTTTCTTCTATTTTTTCATTCTTTTGAAATCTGTGTATTGGCTCTAAGGCAGAAGAGGCAATGGGAGTTAAGTGACTTGCCCAGGTCACATAGCTAAGAAGTGTCTGTAGCCAGATTTGAACCAAGGACCTTCTGTCTCTAGACTTGGCTCTCAATCCATTGAGTCATCTAGCTGTCCTCTGACTTTGTTTCTTGATGTCTCATAGAATTGTTCCATTCCATTTGCCCAAATCTAATTTTTAATAAATTATTTTCTTCAGTATGCTTTTGTATCACTTTTTCCATTTGTTCTATTCTTACTTTTTAAGAAGTTCTTTTCTTCAGTGAATTTTTGTGCCTCTTACTATTAGACCAATTCTGTTTTTTAAGATGTTATTTTCTTTAGTATTTTTTGTTACCTCTTTTACCTGGCTGTTGACTTCTTGACTGAATTTTATGTAAAAGTTGGTCTTTGCTCATCTGGGGCTGGGGAGGTACTGTTCTAAGTCCTAGGCTTTTCTGTGCTGTTATTTTCAGAGCTAGGTCTGGGGGGCTGCAAGTTTTTGGTCCTTTCCAAAAGTGATATGATCTTGAGAAAAGTGTGGTTACTGCTGTCTTACTCTGTGCTCTGGTCTTTACCCAGGAAAGATTCCTGCTCCTCTTTAGCCACAGGTTCCAGTGCTCCTCTTGTTTCTAGAACTGTGATCACGTCCCCTGCTCCCCTGTGACCTCTCTGTTCTGGAAAAGTGACCCCAAACTGCCTTTGGGTAATAAAGTTACTAATCATCACCAGCACTAATAAAGGGCCCCCATAATCTCTTTCTGAGCAATTGTCCAACCTCCTTACCATCTCTGGATTGAGAACTCCTGAAGCTTTGCCACCATTGCTGCTATCTTGACTGCTGCCAAGACCCACTCCTGGTGATGTTACCAGGCTCTGGGTCTACATGTCCCCATCCTGGTGTCACAGACCTTTCCTACTGACTTCCTAAGTTATCTGAGACTAGAATCCTTTTGTTGGTTCTACTGCCCCCAAATTTGATTTAAAGCATTATTTTAAAGCTGTTTGGAGAGGAATATTGGGAGAATTCATTCAGGTTGCTGTCTTTTCTCTGCCATTTTCCTTGAATCTCTTTAAAAATAAAATCAAACTAAATAAGATCCTGCAAGGTATCTTGTAGGTGAGTCATTGCTATTTCTATTTTATAGATGAGGGAAATAAGACTAAGGTAAAGTAACTTGTCCACAAGGACCCAACTATTTAAGTGCCTGAAGTGACTTTAAGACCAAAATTTATTCAGCATGCCAACACATCCATCTGCCCTTCTATATTCAAATGCTGGAAAGTAGGTCTCTATTGGAAATTTGGGAACCAATTTTTTACTTCAGCAAAGTTAAAACAACTTGTCATTTTTACAACAGTATTCTGTGAGACTGAATCACAAAACCCCATAAACTCTGCAGCTTTCTCAGTAATTCAAGTAAGACAGTCATTTGATGTATTCACTCTGTATAACAGAGGAATATGAGGTGCACGATCTACATGGTTCTCCCTTCCTATGGTGATCTCTTATGACTCATAAAAGGCCAGTTTGTGAAGGAAAGTCATGGGATTGGAGTTTTCATAGTTGGAAAGGATTTTAGAAGTCATCTGGTCCCACACCTTCATTCTACAGAGGGCAAATTTAAGGCTAACAGGTCCAATGATGGTAAGTAGTAGAGATTGTCAGCTAGGTAGCACAGTGGATAGCAAGTCTGGAGTTAGAAAGAACTGAATTCAAATCTAGCCTCATAATTCCTAGCTACATAAACCTGGGCTAGTCATTTCATCTATTTCAGCCTTAGTTCTCTTATCTGTGAAGTGGGAAACATAACAGTACCTATCTCCCAGACTTGTTGTGAGGATAAAATGAGATAATATCTGTAAAGTGCTTTGCAAATCTTAAAGTACTTTGTAAATGCCAGCAATTATTATTTAAATCCAAGTGTTCTGACTGGATATTCCAGTTTATCTCTATGCTGTTGCCCCCTGTCATGAACAGACTTTAAAGGATGGAGCTCTTGCTCAGGGAAATCCATAGCCATGGTCTCTCCCCAGTGCTGCTGTGGGGAAACAGAGGCAACCTTCATTTGTTACTTCACAAGGACTAACTCCTCTCTCCCCCTGCGCAGGCTTCTGCAGCCCCTCACATCTTTCTCTTCCTTTCTCTTCTTCCTAAACCCTCTCTAGACAGACAGACAGACAGACAGCAGCTGTCGGGAGGGGAAGGAGGAAGCCAAGACTCATTACTGCAGAGGTATGTGGGCAGATGTAACCATATGTGTGTGTGTGGCTCCGTGGGGTCAGTCTAAACATTTGTGAGAATATTGCGATTAGGAAGTGGCTTAGATTTTGGTCCAACTGTTCTACCCTAATTTATGAGTTTTATTTAGTTCTCAGGCTCTGCCATTATTTTGGTTTCCAGGCAATTTGTGTATGAGGAAGCCTGTGGGGCCACGTTCAGGGGGTGAGCAGCCCCTGTCCAGCTGCATTCACCGCAGGCTTTGTCCCCAGGGTGACCTATCTGTTCAGGCCACCAGGTGGCACCCTAAGCTCACTAATGCCGCTGCCGCTGCCCAGCCAGATCCTTGGCTCCCAAGGCTTCAGCTAGGGTTCTCCAAGGCTCCTAATGAAGAAAGATCTTCCATCGCTCTAGCCCTGATCCTTCGCAAGACTGGCAATTCCACCCGCGACTTCACGGGATCCAGAAAGAGGACTCCTTCTCCTGTAGCTAACGAATGTTTAGGTGAAATTAAAATTCAATCGGAGAGCCGAAATTAGCCTGCACCTCCCCCTTTTCATCTTGCAGTCCGCCCCAGTGAGCGCCAGAGAGATAAGCAGACCCTCACTTCTTTGGTACAAAGAATGCTTTTTTCCCAGGGTGACCAGGGTGCGGGGAAGCTGGGGAGGAGTCGCTAGCGTCTCTCCCGGACCCCATTCTTCATGACTTAATGCCTGTCCCAAGACAGACATCTACTGGGATCCCAGCAAAGACTATTCCCTGTCTCGGGCATTGCCAGGAAAACCCTGAAGTCCCACGAGTCAGCTGGCTGCTCATTGGAGTTTCTGACGCTTGGGGCCATCTTGCCTTCTTCTTCTTGGGTTCCTCTCCATGCATGCCACGTCCCTTTCCTTACTGTCCGGTGCTGGGGGCAGGGTGACAGTTTCTCCAGTCAAACTGAAAGAGTGACGTATTAAACTCCACCAGACCTCAGCGCCTCTCGTGTCTCCAGAGTCCTCCCCATGGGCACTGGTCCTCGACCTTCTTCGTCTGTCTTTGTCTCCACTGTGCTCGGCCTGTAGAAAGGGAGAGTTGGTGGATGGTTGGACCTGTGGATGCACTGAGAGCAGGCTTTGTGTTGTACTTCTGCTTCCTGGCAGCTTCACTAAACGCAGAGGAATGGACTCACGGCCAGAGGGATGGCCATTGCCACTTATGAAGATGGCATGCCAAGACACTTGAGCTTGGCCTCCCCAGAGAGAAGACACGCTCACCCTGTGGAACGTGTAAACGTTTCCAAGCATTGACGAATAGCAGCAATATAAAAAACAATGCTACCTTATGCTCCCCCTTTGGGAAGTGGCAAAAATGAAAGGAATAAAAAATATTGGTGGGATTTCCCAGTGTGCCATGCTTCTACTCTTCTGGAAGCTGAAGACAAAGCGCTCTTCTTTGAGCTATTAGACTCGGGAATAACCCTTTGGTTTAGCATTCCTGGGCTCGAATCCCTCGGCAAGCCCCCGCAGCAGACGGTACAATGTCTTTCTTTGTGAGTCCCCAGACAGTGTTCGCATAGGTAGGCGCACAAGCTGGGGAATGTACCAATTTGCGGGTAAAGAGGGCGGCCACTGGATACTTGATCCTGGGGAAAGGGCCATTGGGCAGGGTGCTGGATACAACATTGCCGGCCGGGAGAGGGGGAACTTGTGCTCCACGGCCCTTTGCAGAAATAAGCCGTGACTCAAAAGCAATGATGAAGTAGATTGCATCCCCCAGGCTTTTTAGCACTGGAAAGCTGGCTTTTTATAAACTGCTGGGCTACCTTATGAAAGCTGCCAGTCGAAATGTCTAGGCTTCCTTCCCTCCTGTACCGCTTGCTATTGACTCACTAAGTGTTCAGAACATCCAGAGAAAAATCTCAGGGAGATCTCGTGAAGAAAATGAGGGCGATTCAAGTGGATGTTTGGGCTCATGGAAGAAAACTTCCCCAGTGTGAAGATGCTGTTGTTTCTTTTTGTTCTACCCAAACTTGTACACTCACTTTGATCGTAGGTACCACAGAACCTCATTTCACACTGCCGATGTGTTCTGAGACCCTTCCCGGAAGTTAAAAATCCTGCATCATGGTGAACCCCATTCTTTACTAAGAATTTCTTCTAGGAACATACCTCAGCACTTTATGACTCTTCTTCAGCTTATCAGAGCCCCCAACATCACTCCTATTGTACTTTGGGATCATTATTCATAACTAAAAAGCATTCATGAAACAACGAGGACTTGTTACAAGCGAGAACTCCAGACAAAGATTGATGCTGGAGCTAATGTTTGGCATGAAACGCTGTAATGACTCACCCTGATGCTTTCCCAGAGAGATTGGGTGAACTGCTGCAAGGCTTTGTCCTTCTTGGGAAATGGTGCCCATTTAGCGTGTGATTAAAAAAATTTATTCTACATGTTTTTCTGCCTTTAATTTTTTGATTGTCAATAGCATATACCTGAATTTGTGTGTGATGAGTTTGTGTAAAATGAAGTCCTACTGTGTTAGATTTTGGAATGATTTACCATATAGAGATTTTTTTTTAGGCAAATGTACTCAGGTTTCTAATTTCTAATTAATTCTTATAGTAGAATTCTAATAAGATTTAAGACATTTGAGTCTTGGTCTTGCTAATGCAAATTCTAGGCTTAAGAATTGTGGGACAGAACTAGACGAGACTTCCTTACCTGTAAACACCTTGGTAAAACTACCAAAATGTTCCCAGAATTCTGGACAACTAATAAATAGTACATAATAAATATGTATAATTTAATAAATAAAATAAATGAAAACAAGGAGAAACAGTTACAACTCCCTTTATCTAGTTGAGAAAGCACTAGAAAGACTGCCAAAATCCTGAGGAAGGACTGATTAGAGAAGAGACCCTTTGGGTAGAAGACAAAGAACTTTCACAGAGGAGAACAAGAAAAGGAGACTGGACCAAACGGGATCCTAGCAAGGGGCCTACTCTTTAGTGCTGGGCCTGACAGGCACCAACCTGGATTCATAAAGCCGCACTGACCCAGTTCACTATAGATTTGTGTTCCGTAATCTCAATTGGGTCTTCACTATGGCAAAGCAATTCTTTAACTTTACATAATTGGTTCGCTATCCCAGAGCAACCTTTTCAAACCTTTCCACCCTTCCTTAAACCTCTCATGACTCCTTTCTTCACCCTTTCAGCTGACACCTTGCCTTGAATTTCAGGGGAAAAAATGAGGCCATTCTGAGAGCTTCCTCTTCTCTCTTCCTCTCTACCTCACTCAGATGTTCTCTGCCATTCTCTCCTCCTTCATCCCTGTTTCACATGAGCAGGTGGCCCTCTCTCCATGTACAAGTGATCCCATTCCACCCAGTCAGCTCCACTAGATTGGCCCCTTTGTCATCCCCACTCTATCTGCTAATGATTCCTTCCTGCCTACAAATAAAGCAATATAAGCTTCATCTGTCCCCTGACTCGACCTGTCCATTCTATCTGTCTCATATCTTTCTTCCTTTTTGTGACTGAACTTTTTGTTCTTCTTTTTTAATTCCTCAACTTCTGTTTTAGAATTGAGGCTAAATATCATTTCTAAGGCAATTGAGGTGACGTGCATTACCAGCTAAGAAGTCACACAGCTAAGAAGTATCTAACTCTACATTTGAACCCAGGACCTCCCAACTCCAAGCCTGGCTCTTAATCCACTGGGTCACTTAGCTGCTCCAACTAAACTTCATGACAAGGTCATTGTAATGCAAGGTGGCTAACAGAAACTTTTTGCTTCTGTAATTTCTAATGGTCACAAAAAAGTCAGTTAAACATCTTAGAATCTTCAGAAAGTCAGTGAGAACTTGAAGCTATAAATAGAGCTGAAGTTCCAACTGACGAGGCTTTTGCCTTCTGGCTTTTGCTGTGGATGGAGACTTTTGCATTGGCTTAGCCTGTTAGCTGTGGCCTTTTGGTTTGGCTTTGGTCTAATTGCTTCAGCCTTGGCCTGTGCTTATTTGTCTTAGGGAAATTTAAACCTATCTCATTTCTCTGGACCTCTCCCTGATCTCTCCATCTAAATTCCCTTCCCTTCCCCTGAATTTCCTGTGGGTCCTGGGTGGAAGGAAGGGCTTGGTGATTGTGGGTTTTAGTTTCTATAGACAAGTAGAGTATCCTCAAATAAGTTACCCCTAGTTTTAGTGTTTTAATAAGGACTTTACTTAAAAGGTAGTCAAATCTCCTGACTGGGAGAGCCAGACTCTCTCTGAATAAACCTGTCTGCGACCCATCCCCCACCATCACCCCTCTCCCTAGCAGCAGTTAGAAATCCTGAACCTCTTTCCCTCTGACTAACCTGAGATTAATAAATCCCTTTGTTACCTACTCAAAGCCTCTGGTGAATCATTGTATTGAAGATTGAGACAAGGGCTAAAGAGGGAAGGAATCACCTTCTTTTTATTTCTTGAGAGAACTGGGAGCATCCATCTTTGCAGGAAGTACCTACCCAAGACTTCCTCCAGCCATCAGTTTGACTGGCAGGGAGGGGCCCTCTTGACTCCTCCCTCAAGAGACTTTAAAAACTAACAAGAGAAACCCTCCAGTCAAACCTAAACATTTCTTACTGGCCCTAATTTCCTCCCTGTATCCTCTGTCTCAAGCCTCTGGGAATAAACCTGTTTGAGCTGCCCTCTCCTACATATTGTAACATGGAAAATGGCAGGGTAGAATTCCTGCAAGATACAGGGTCAAGCCTCACCCAGAATTCCAGGGGACCCCCCCCTGGAGAACTCTGGGTGAGGGGACAGTTGGAAAGGAGTTAAAGAGTTGATTCCTGGGGATGAGGTGAGCATGTCTCTCTGCTTGCTGTTCCTGGTTTGGGGTTTGCCTGGGTGGCCATAGTGGCAAAAGCCATTTTGGTTTCTACTCAGGAGTCTGCCTGTCTATTAGGATTAGACTTTTCCAGCATCAATATAATAGTTATTTAGTTATTTAGATATTAGAAGTGATTATTATAAGCTTAGAGGGCCAGTTAGATATTAAGTCTGCCACTCCCTCCTGGGGGGGCAGGGGCAGTTCCTACCTGACAGTTCAGGGCTTCCCAGATCTTATCAAAATCCTAGTTACCCCCTCCTTGCCTATCCCTTCCTTCTTTTATCGATCTTTTAATAGCTGTTCCTGGGTATTATTTGGGTATACTCACTACTGCCATTAAGCTTAGTTCCTGTCAGTTGCAAGCCTAAGAAGTCAGATCCTTCTCAGTCCTTAACATCAAGAAATCAAGCTTCTCCTTGGTCCCTCAATCAGACCTGTGGGAAATATAAGTTGAGAAAGTGGATGTCATTAGAGATTTGTCTTTGCTGAGCCTTGCTTGAAGACACACTGGCCTGCCTCCATATTCAACTGAAAACCAACTGCTGGGGGGGAGGGGTTTGAAATCAAGGAGTACCTCAACCCCCTCCCTACTTACTCAAGCCTGGTTGTGGGGGAGAAGTGAGTCTTGAAGGTTCCTAGTTCAGGCCAGTCCATCAGCTTCCCAAACATCCCTGTTATTACAAACATAACAATACCCCATTTCTTTTATCTCCTATATACCTTCCCTTACCTTCTTTCTTCCTTCAATCACCTTATAATCACCTAATATCCCCTTTATCCTTCCTCACACCCAAAATGCCTCGTTGACCCACTCAGATTACTTATTTATAACACCATCTGCAGTCAGAACCTCTACTTCCCTTCCTCTCACTTTTTGCAGTTTGTTGAGATTACATGACGAGGTCAAGAGGAACCAGTTATCCACAACACCTTCATTGCCAAGTCTAATAGCCTTTTCTCAGTCCACAAAAAAGTAAAATGAAATAAATCCACAACAAACATTTCTGTATATTGCCAACAAAATATAGCAGAGACAGAAATTCCTTTCAGAATAATTTAAAAAATGTATCAAATATTTGGGAGTCTTTTTTAACAACATGTACAGAGAAATCACATAAATTCCAACATGAACTACTCTTTATAGAAATAAAAACAGGTTTAAATAATTGGAAAAAAATTCATTGCTCCTAGGTAGCCTAATCTAATAAAAAAATGACAATACTGCCTAAATTACTTTAGTTATTCAGTTTTATCCCAGTCAAACTACCAAAAGATTGTTATGCAGAACTTCAAAAAATAATAGCAAAATTCATCTGGAGGAGCAAAATGTCAAGAATCTCAAATAAAGTAATGAAATGTAGGAGTAGGAAAGGACCTAGTAGTAACAATAGTATAGTAATGAAATTATAAATAACTAATAATACATAATATGGTATAATAAAATACTATAATATATAATTCAAACTTAATTATATATTAAATTAAATAGATAATAATATAATCTGGTATATAAATATATAATAAATGACTAAAATAGAAACAAAAATTATAGAACTATATAAATCTGTTTAATTTTATAAATATGTAGTTAATATTAATATATCAGATATTTACTATAATTAGTATGGTACTACTGAATATATATATGAATATAATATAGTAGTATATACCTGATAACAGAAAGCAATAATTATTAAAATAATTAGGCATTAGGTAAAAAAATGGAGAGGTTGATCAATGGAAATACATATTTAACAATCTAACATATTTAACAAGTACATATTTGACAATCTAACAAAGTATAGGAACTTACTCTTTGTTAAACCCAAATACTCAGGCTCTGGGAGTGCACTCACTATTTGACAAACTTTCTGGGGAAATTGGAGAAAATCCACACTTAAAGGATGCACGAATTAGAAATAAAAAGGTGTATCCTTAAGGAAATTAGAGGAGTATAAGGGTTAAATTAGTAGGTTTGACAAAATAAGAGAGTAGCTTTAATAACTTAAGTTTTATTGAGAATATAGTAGAGTTGTAAATTAATATTATCCCTTTAAGCCAGAGAAAAGAAAACTTCTAGCAGCTTTTAACAGTTAACAATTTAGTTTAGGTAAAATAGATATAGTAAAATAATATAGTAAAATAAATATAGTAAAGGAGGGAAATATAGGAAAGAGGTAGAGAGAGAAATTTCCTAATGTCTATACTAGTTATCCTATAACTACTTATAATTACTACCTAAAACTGCCTATATCTACCAATTACTGACTATAACTACGGATAATAACAACCACCCCACAAATTTCCAGTCCAGCCCAATCGAAACCAACCCAATCAGTGTTTAATCCAACACCAATTAGGTCTGTCAATGAAGACCAGCCACCTTCCAAAAAAGTTCAAGAAAGAAAAAAAAAAAAAACCTAACAGCCCAAACCAAAAGCCCAAACCCCAAAAGCCAAAAAGCCCTCTAAAGGCTAAAGCCCTATCAGTAAGCTCAGGCTCGCCTTTTATATTCCAGCAACTAAATGCCAACCACCAACCCAACATACTCCCAGTAGCCAACTTCCCTGCAACTGCCATCACCTAACAATCAGCAACTGACTCTCCCTTGACCAACTGACCCTGGCCCCTTTTATATCCCCTTCTTACCTCACTTCCTGTTTCTCTGGTTTCTACTTCCTTTCATTGTGGGCTGGTTAATCCTTACACATCTCTATGGTAAGAGGACCCCCAGGTCCCCCGTTAAATTAGAGAAAAGGAATAAAATAATTCCTTTTTACAGGAGTAAGGAAGAAAATAACTTTAAGAGCATTGGCTAGAAGTAGAGTTCATGACCACACAAGAGATAAGAGTGGGTCATAGGTGATATGATGAACAATTTTGATTACATAAAGTTAAAATGTTTTTGCAGAAACAAAAAGGGCCATTTGAAATGAGAAAGGAAAAAAGGAACTGGAGGAGGGTGGGGGGATCAATTTTTGTAGTACATTTCTCTGATAAAGGTCTCAATATGGGAAGGTTTTAAATTTATTCCTTCAAATATATTTTATTTTCACAATTACATGGAATAACAATTTTTAACATATGTTTTCTCAAATTATATGATTGAAATTTTCTCCTTCCTTCCCTTCCTGACTTTTGGAGATGGTAAACAACTTGATTTGGGTTTTACATGTATTATCTTTCAAAACACTTTTTTTTCAAATTGGTCATGGTTGTAAGAGAATACTCATATAAAACCAAAACCCCAAAATAAAATAATAAATAAACTAATGCAAAAAATAGTATGTGCTGATCTGCTAGGGATTTAAATTTATGAGAATAAGTAAGATCCACTCCCCAATAAATCAATGGATATGAAACCAGTTTTCAGAGGAAGAAATTCAAATGACCAACAGCTGTATTTTAAAAATGCTTAATAACAATAGCAATAGTTCATAATTACATGGTACTTAAAATGTGTCATGTACTTTGCTAAGTGTTCTGCAATTATTATCTCATTTGATCCTCACGACAACCTTGAGAAGTTTTTAGCATTATTACTCCCATTTTACAGATGAGGAAGCTGATGCAAACAGAGGTTAAATAACTTCCCCAGTTTCACATAGCTAGTGTCTAAGGCTGGATTTATACTCACAGTTTCCTGACTCTAGGCATGAGACTTTAAGCACTGCTGCCTCTAATAACTAATAATAGTGAAATTCAAATGAAAACTATCCTGAGGTTCTACTTCATACCAACAGATTAGCAGATGACAAAAAAAAAAAAAAAAAAAAAAAAAGGAAAATGACAATGTTTGAAGGGTTGAAGGAAAATAGTGATGTTAAGCCATTTGGAAAGCATTTTTAAAATTTTTAATTTAATTTTTATTAGCATGCAAAACACATTTCCATATTGGTTATAATTGTAATTGTAAGAGCACACCCCAAACTCTCAAATAAAACCATCAATACACTGCTGTGAAAGATTGTCTGCTTTGATCCTCATCCATCTGACTCCAAGATTTCTTTCTCTGGGGATGGATAACATTCCCCATCATAAGTCTTTCAGGATTGTCCCAGATTAAAGCATTGCTGAGAGGATCCAAATTTTCACAGATAATCATAATCAGATATTGTTGTTACTGTGTACAATGTTCTGCTTATTTCACTTTGCATCAGTTCATGTAGATCTTTCCAGCTTTTTCTGAAATCATGCTGCTTATCATTTCTTATAGCCCAATAATAGTATTTCTAGAAAGCCTTTTAAAGTGGTACCCAAAGAGTTACTTAGCTGTGGATATTTTTAGAAGGAGAAGGGAATAAATACATATTAGGAATCTACTGTGTGCCAGGCATTGTGCTGTGATTAACAATTATTATCCAAACCTAGAGTTAGATGTTCTTTCTTTCTCTCTGTTTCTTTCTCTTTTTTTCTCTCTCATAAGAGAAAGTTATGCATGAAAATTAATGTTATGTGTAGCTTTTTCCTTTTAAAATATATTATACACTCAACTACTTTCAAATTTGTCCTGCTTGTCTGATTTCTCTTCCTTCCCTCCCTTCCCCTTCCTCTTCCTCTACTTTCTGTTCCCTCCTTCCCTTTTGCCTCAGATTGAGAAATCTCTTTCTACCTCTCTCGTCTCAGTTTTGATTTCATAAAATTTTGTATGTTACTTTATGATAATTGCTTTTCCTTCTGTGTCTTGAATTTATTTTGTTTATTTTTATTTGTTTTTTCCCCCATTAATTTGATTTTACTTTCTTGAGTTAGCTAAGAAGTTAGAAAGATGTGTGACTGTGTCTCAGAACTAATGCTAAATATATAGATTTGGGAGTTATCTGGACAGAAGTGATAATTAGTTCCATGGGAGCTGTTGTAGTTAATAAGTAAGAGAGTGCAGAGAGAAAATACTTTGAGGAGTCCTCTAGATAGAGGCTTGGGGGACACCAGTCATTAGTGAGCCTGACATGGATGGTGACCCCATGAAAGAGGCTGAGAAGAAGTGGTTAGACAAATAATAGAACTAAGAGACAATCTAGAAGAGAGACTATCCAGGAGGAGAAGTTTGATACTCTGGGTCAAACACAGCAGAAATGAGAACTGAGAAAAGGTTTGACCATAGAGAGAGTTCTGATCATAATAATGTCTGAGGAAGTTGTGCAGCAGACCAATTCTCTCACAAGCACTCCAGAAAGATCTAAATGGGCCTCATATTGAATAATGATCCTCTCAAATACAAAGATTATTCAATGTAGGATTATACACAAAAGTCTGTAGGGATTAGGAAAAGCAGTTCAGTGAGGAAAACCAGCCAAAATTAAGGTAGACCAGTTGGGTACCTTCCAGCCCTCTGAGCAGAGAAGCTTCCAGGGATTCCTGAATCCTGTACCTATTTGTTCCTATGGATACAAAGCCTGCAGTACAATAATACGCAAGTTCCAGTGGGGTTGAATCTTAGAGTGTTTTGACTGTCAGTGCAGGGCTTTGTGTCATGCTGCCTGCCAGTAGCTTGTGATTGGTAATGGGAAGGAAGGCTTCCCAGAGAAGCTTGATGTGATTACCAGTCACACAGTGACAAATAGAATTAAAACATGAAGAAGAGAAGCATCTGAATAAAACTTTAGGAAATTTAGATGACTAAGCTTTGGTGATCAATGATTAGGACTAGAAAGGAGTAGATGTATTTTTCTGGTGTGTATGGAAACTTTGCAAAGGCTAACCATGCACAATGGTATGCAAACCTCTCAGACAAATGTAGAGAAGTAGAGATATTAAGCATATTCTTTGCTGACCACAAAGCAATTAAAAATTGTAATCAATAAATGATCTTTGGAAAGAGGATTTAAAGGTAAATGGAAACGAAAAACTTTAATCCTAAAAAAAGGTGGGTCATAGGACAAACCATAGTAACAACAGATAATTTTGTCAAAGAAAATGTCATTCATCAAATAATACACCAAAACTTTTAGGATGCAGTTGAATCAGTCCTTAGGGGGAAAAATATATATCTAAACATCAACAAAAAAAATTAAAGATGAAGTGAATTGTGAATACAATCAACACACTTTCCAAATATCACCAAGAAAATCCTAAAGAAAAATGAAATTCTGAAAATCAAAGTAGAGATAAAATTGGGGAAAAACATCTCACTGAATTAATAACCAAATAATGACTTGTTTTGCAATCTAAAAAATTGATTTAAATATAAGATAACTTAAAAAAAGAACATAGCCAAGCTGCTAATATAAGTGGAATAATATGGAATCACGGTGAATTAAGAAGAAATAAAGAGAACTAAATGAAACTCTTCAGTGAAATTATATGCTAACAAGACTGCTAATTAAAATGAAGGAATATTTTCAAAAATACAATCTACTCAGATTTATAGAATCCCAAATGGAGAATTGTAATAATAGTTTTGAAGGATTAGAAGAAGGAAATAGGGAAAGAGATGAAAAAGCCTTCAACTCCCAAAGGAAAATAAAATAAAACACATTACTAGGTGAACTGAAAAGTGATTTGTATCAAATATTAAAATAATTCTAAAGCTAAATAAAAAAATCTCAAAAATAGGAAAATAAAGGATCCTGCCAAATACCTTGTAAAATACAAATATAATCTTAATACCCAAACCAGGGAGAGGCAATACAGAGATATAAAATGATAGTTCTACATGTCAAGTGAATATTGTGGCACAAATATTGAATAAAATATCAAAAATTCTACAAAAACATTGAAAAGAGTATTATAAAGTTATATTTATACTTGGAATATAGAGTTGTTTCAATGTCAGTAAATTATAAACATATTAGACTATATAGTAATGAAAAAATAAAAAAACTCATTATTATATCAATAAATGCAAAAAAAGATTTTGACAAAATAAAATAACAATTTTTGTAAAAAACATTAAAAAGCATTGCAATGTGAACTATTCCTTTATATAGCAAGTAGTATTCTTACTATTTATATAATAAGCTAGATGGTCTAGTGGGCTGGGCCTAGAGTCAGAAAGACAAGTTTATTTTTATTTATTTATTTAAATTTGTTTTAAAATATTTTCCCATGTTTACATGATTCATGTTCTCTCCCTCTCTTCTTCCTTTCCCTCTTCCAGAGCTTACAAACAAATGCCACAAACAGGCATATTTCAGAGCTACCAACTCTGCCCCTTGTGCCCTCATATTCTTGGGTAATGAACCATACCACAGCGTCTCAAATTCAGTGACCACTGTGGCCCCTGTAAAACGGATACCATTCTTCATAACAGACGAACCATCCATATATAACACAAGGTCAGGATTATCCAATGATGTATCTTTCAAATCTTGCCTTGGTTGTTCTATTAATTGGACTATTTCCGTACAGTCATGCAATGGCTAATATGTAGCTGGATTTATAACACTATGTATCTTGATTTGCATGTTTTCATTCCCAAGAAGAACTATGCCATATTTGGCTATTTGTTAGTCAGAAAAAGCCCAAGTGCATTATTTTAATATAAGGGCTTTCAATTTGGTGTGGACAAAAGCTATCAATGGGCATCTGAGAACTAAATCTTCAGACTTCTGCACTAACAATGCAACATGTAAAAAAATAAAATTAATATATAATAATAACTTTAAAAATATTATGGTTTTTGTAAGATTTATTAGTAGTCACTAGAAAATAAAACCACACGCCATGCTAGCTTAGGCTGTTCAAAGAAGTTCACTCCATTATGCCATTATAGGAAAGAAAGAGCACTGGGAATGCCAGCCCCTCAATTTTATCCCCCTATCTATGTCAGGGCATAATGATAGGAAGTCAGTGGGCTCATGGGAAATGTAGCTCAAAGACCCCCAAAAGTTCCAATAACACAAGCAGCAGCCATTCCATGAAACCATGGAGCTATCTCAGCTTCAATAGCTGTGCACTGTAGTATGTAATTGGGTGATAATTTGGCCCCAAAGTTTGTGCAAGAACACCTAAAGCTATCCCTTTCCGCTCATGAACAAACAGCACAAAAGGTTTTTCATAATCTGGGAAACCAAGTGCTGGAGCCAATAAAATTGCTTGTTTTGTAATTGCCTGTAGATATCCTGGTTTCAATTTGAGTGGTTCAGGTTCTGCATCTCTTGTTAAATCAATATTTTAGTCAATTCACTGTACCCAGGGATCCATTGCCTGCAGAAACTTGTTGTACCCAGTTTGGCTTTTGGTTATTTTTTAATCTTTGGGGCACTTAGCTCCTTGACATCTGCTATACATTTTTTTAACCCTTGTACTTTGGTGTATTGACTTATAGGTGGAAGAGTGGTAAGGGTGGGCAATGGGGGTCAAGTGACTTGCCCAGGGTCACACAGCTGGGAAGTGGCTGAGGCCAGGTTTGAACCTAGGACCTCCTGTCTCTAGGCCTGACTCTCACTCCACTGAGCTACCCAGCTGCCCCCTCTGCTATACATTTTTGGGAAATGCTCCAGATAAAACAAATGCCAAATACTTAACTCTCAGTAATCATCTTTGAAGTTTAGCCCTAGATACCTTATGTCCTCTCTTACACAACTCACACAAAAGAAATTTGCTATCCCTTAAACATACTTTAGCACTGTGAGAAGCAAAAAGTATGTCTTCTACAAAATGAATAAGTTTGCTATCTTTAAATATGATTGTCTCTAGATCTTTATTAAGGATTTGTGAAAAGAGAGATGGGCTTTTGCAGAACCCTTGAGGCAAACAACTCCAACAGAAACTTCTTCCCTACCTGGTGAAAGCAAATATCTTTTATGAGTCTTTGTGTATTGGTATTGAAAAAAAAAATGGAACATAAGTCTTCCACTGTGAAATATCTAGCACTGCTTGGTATTGATGAGATAATTGTAGCTGGACTTGGAACAATTGGATGGGACTTTACCACATAGTCATTAATAGCCCTCAAATCTTGGACAAATCTGTAATAAGATCTTCCATTTTTGTCCAATTTTGGCTTTTTTACTGGGTGTATTGAACTCCAAATACATGGTACTAAAATTCCTTGTTCCAGTAATGACTCTATGATAGGAGTGATACCAGCTACTGCCTCTTTGCTTAAAGTATATTGTGCTATGCAAGGTGGTGGACCTCCTTTGGTCTTAACTTTAATTGGAGTAGCAGATTTTAATAGACCAAAATCTGTAGAATGAGTAGCCCATACCTGTTCTAGTATATTGTCAGGTATAGGATAAACTCTACCTCCTTCTGCTTCTGCCTCAACTATATCTAAGAATAACATTGGGAAAAGATCCAGAGCTTTTTCAGGAAGTTCTAAATTTATATCCCCTGTTGTTGTACATTGAATAGTAGCTCTTAATTTACATAAAAAATCTCTCCCAAGTAAATTCATAGGCAAATTGGGCATTAGCAAGAAAGAGTGTTCTACAGATAAAGGACCCAATGATACCATTTTGGGTTGCAATTTTACACTTACTCCTACCAAATCCATAGTTGCCATAGCTTTACACTCTCCTGGGGATGTTTGAAGAACAGATTTAGATGTTCCAGGGTCCACAAGACAATCATATATCTGTTCTCCCACTTTCAGAGTAACATGAGGCCCTGTGCTGCTCAGTGGGGAATGAGTTTGAATAATAGGAGCCAGTACATCTGGATTAGGAAACTCTAGCCCAAGTTCCTGTCCATCACCTTCCACTTCCTGATTTACTCTTACATCCTTCTTTTCCTCTGGTCCTCCAGTATTATCAGTCTGCCAGGATTTTTGTGACTCACTCTGCCTTCTTCATTGCTCACTTTTTCAATTAAATCAGTATTTTCTACATCATTTACATTATTTCATCTACTTTATTATTTATGCTAATTATTTCATTAATATCATTAATTATTACACCATTTTTATATCATTTTAATCCTCTCTCATTAACAATTTCTGTTCCACAATCATTTTCTAAATTTAATTTAATCATGCCATCCCTTTGACACCTTCATGCTGAGCAGCCTCCCTTTAGCAAATCAACCTTCTGGGTATTCCCTCCAGCCATCTGGGAATACTTAGGCCTTCTCCTGTCCAGATAAAATCCTGCAAACTTTTAAAATCTGAAACTTGCTGGGAAACACTGCTACACACATGATTACAACTATTATTATTACCGTTATATACATTATTATTAAATCCATTATGAAATATATTTATACCATTAAAATTCTGCCTATATCCATTATTATAAATGTTGCCTTTGTTTCCCCTATTTTTAACTGTAAATTGTCTTCCGTATTTGCACTTTCTGGCCATGTGTCCCACTTGATTACATAAAAAGTACCTGGGAGGATTTAGCCTAGTTTGCCTATGATTGTATTCCTGCCTTGGAGGTCTGTAAGACTGTAGGGCTGCAACAGTTTTAACTTGCTATATCTCACCTTCCTGGATCTTCTTATTAGCTTCCTTCAATTGCTTTTTTAGTTCTTCTATAACCTCAGCCTTATCATCCTTTTGTCTGTCTATCTTATCCTGATATATATAAATAGCCATTCTCTTGAACTCATCTAGTTCCATAGTAAACCAATTTGGGCAGTTACTCCTAAAATAGGTCTTTACCACTGGACAGGTATTTTATACAAACTGCTTCCAGATATGACTGACATTCTCATCTGAAAGAAAACCCAGACCAAGCCATCTTTCCTCAGACAATAACCCAATCCAGGAAGCTAGCTGGAGTCTCTCCTTTATCTTGTCTTAGTCTCTCAAACTTGGACCATATGTCAGGGCTCTTGGAATTAATCCTCATGGTCTCCAATATAGACTCCCTTGCCATGCCCAGTTGCTGGTAATTCTCTACAGAATTAATCTCTAGATCTTTATACTCTGGCAACCATGGTGTGAGATCAGTATTTGCATTAGTCTGCTCCATTCTCTGTTGTTTCTCCCTTCTAGTTAAAATCTCATCCAATAATAAATCAAAGTCATTAAATGTTGGATTATAAATTTTGATTACTCTTTCTAATTCCTTTACCACTTTAACAGGCTCATTTTCAAATTTTGGAATCCTCTTTTTCAATGATTCCAATTCCCCCCTGGGTAAAATTCTTGTGATTTCTCAAATGTACTGGTCTGCTGTAACATAGGATATATTCCTTAGAGGACAAAGGGTAACAGGCTTTTCCTCTAAAGCTGCGGCTTCTAGCTCTAGTTTAGTAGGAGCTTGCTGTTCTTCAGCCCCTTCAAGCTTCACTAGTCCCTGTACCTTTAAATCCTCAGCCACACCTGTTAATTTTTTCAGCTGTTCACAGGTAGTCTCAATTTTATCCAACTTCTCTTGCAGAGCCATAACAACATTCTTTAAATCAGCAATCCCAAAATTTAAATAACCAAAAACATTGTATCTCTTAATCAGACGCACTAAGATTTTAATCATCACATATAACAGACCACATGGTATAATCCCCAATATTACATAGGATAAACCCTTTCTTATACTAGCTTAGGTGTAAGGAAGCAATATTTCCACTTTCATAACATCATAAAATCAGTCAGGCAATATTACAATAAAAACATAGGAGTTTAGGGAGAAATAGTATCCCAGAGACATTTTTATTATAATAATACAACACTCATTTACAATACCAGCTGTTCTTTCAATGTAGCAGAGTAGCTAATAGTCAATCTATTCTTTACTTCCATTGTATTGCCTAATTAGAACAAGTAGCAGTTTTTACAATGAAGTTGAGGGAAAAAACTGGTGAATGGTATATTCTAGCAACTCCCTTCGACCAACCCTGCAGTGGAAAGTTCCAATAAAATGACCCCCTTGAGTCCTTTGCCACAGAATTCTATTCAAAATAGCTACCTGCCAGTCAGAGTGTACCCTCTTAGCGAGCCACACCAAGATTCTACAGCTTTCACCAATCTCTGGCAGAGTAGCTATCAGAATTCCAAGAGGCTGTGGATGACAGTTGCCTCAAAAATTCAAAAAAACTTTGGTCTAGCCTACCTGGCTCAGCCAAACATATGGTGAAATTATCCTAGATGAATATCAGATGTTACAACCCACCTAGGAATTCCCCAAAGCCAGTGAAACACAAAAACCCTTGGCTTATGGAAATAAAATTCATTTTAAAAAGGAAATAAAAGAAACTGGTAGGCAGAACCCTAGCACTATTCAAACTAACTCCGCCCAACTTCTAAGTCTCTTGCTTAAGGAGAGCCTTCATTTTCTTCTATGGGCCCTACTTAATCCTCCCCATACTCTTCAAGAAACACTCCCAATGCTATCTGACTTAATCTAAATTTACTACCAATAATTAATAAGAAAGAAAGGGAAAAACCCTGGGTTTGGTTTTTGTATTAAGTAGCCAAAGTTATAGATGGAAAGCTTTGGCTTACCTTAACCAATAGGAATTCTGGCAGCTGGACCACTGTCAGATGAAACCTGGACTCAGGGAAAATTGGTTTCCTCTAAGTAAATCCTCTACCTCGATGCCAAGGACTTCTCCATGAAATCCCTGCCCTCCAGGGAGAATCTCTCAGAGGAAAAACCCTCCTTCAGCTTGATGGGAATTGTAGGCAGAGAGACAAAACTTCCCTCCAGCTTGGTCAAAATCCAAGAAGAAAGTGAAGTTCAATTTTTCCAGTTGTAGACCCACAATTCCTTTCTAACCCAGAATCCTTTCCCAGGCTTTATCTCAAAATTCCCTTCTTTCAACTAACACTAGAAAACCAGACTATCCCTAACTTATTCCTACGGTGTGTTATCACTCCGTATCTATTTCCATATTATTCATTTTTGTAACAGAGTAATCTTTTAAAACCAAAACCCCAAATCCTATACCCATATAACCAAGTGATATATCATATGTTTTTTTTTCTGTGTTTCTACTCCCACAGTTCTTTCTCTGGATATGGATTGCATTCTTTCTCACAAGTCTCTCGGAATTATCATGGATCATAGTATTGATGTTAGTAGCAAAGTCTATCACACTTGATCATCCTACAATGTTTCGGTTTTTGTGTAAAATGTTCTTCTGGTTCTGATCATTTCACTCTGTATCAGTTCATGAAGGTCCAGAAAGACAAGTTTAAATCTGACCTTAGATACTAACTAGTTTTATGAAACTGGGCAAGTTAATTAACCTCTACTTGTCACAGTTTCCTCAGCAGTAAAGTGGGAATAATAATAATAACTACTTCTTAGTGAGGAGAGAATCAGATGAGATAATGTTTTTGTAAAGCACTTAGCACAGTGCCTGGCATATAATAGATGCTTAATAAATAAATGTTTCCTTCCTTCTCAAAAGAAGAAAAGGAAGCTATCAACAATAATATAAAAAAACATTTTGACTCACTAATAATAGAAACAATATAAAATAACTCAGCTTCAACCTCACACCCATCAGATGGTGCAACAAGGACAAAACAGAAACTGACAATTGTTGGAGGCACATTAGAAGACAGCACACTATTGGAACTATGAATTTTTCCAGGCATTTTGGGAAGTAATTTGAATTAAACTTTCACTGCATACCCTCTGACCCACTATAAGCATAAGATCAAATGATAGCAAAGGAAAAAGAAAAGGAACGATATAAACAAAAATATTTATAGCAAATCTTTTTTGTAGTGGCAAAGAATTGGAAAATCATCAACTGATGAGGGGCTGAATAATGTTATGTAAAAGTAATGGACTGTTATTTGAATTGGTTCAAAGAAATTTGAGAAGCATTACGTAAACTGATGCTGAGTGAAGGGGGAAGAAACAGAAGTGGAATATGCAGTGACTTCAACACTAAAAAAGCACAACTTCATTAAAATTTTTTTTAATTTCAGTTCCAAATTCTGCCCCCTCTTTTACTCCAACCTTGCCCATTGAGAAGGCAAACAACATGATACCTATTATAAACAGTACAACAATTTTGAAAGACATAAGACTTCTGAACTGTGCAGTGACCAAGCACAACACCAGAAATGGTGGGGAAGCTTGCTTCTTTCTAACTCTTGATAGGAGATGATGAACAAGAGACTCAACAAACATGTCGTTTCAGACATTGCCAATGTGTAATTTTGTTTTGCTTCACTATTTTTTCTTGGCACAAGAGAAGTTTTCTGTTTGTTTTTTGACTGGATGTTGGTGAATTCAGAGCAGTAGAGGTGGGGTAATGAGTGATGACACGAAAGGAAAGAAAAAAGGAAAAGAAAAAGGATAGCAAAGAAACCTTTTTTCTTAAATTAATAGAAAAGAACAGAAGGACTTTCAGAGGGAGAAAGAGATAAGATGGAAATCTTTGGAACTAATGTATTGAGATTATTACATAGTTTAAAAAATAGTACATAATAGAGATTTGCATACTAACTCCACGAACCCTCCAGGCCCACCCCCCCTCCCCAGTCCTTGTCTTCTTGGTTCACATAGGATTTTTTTAAACATTTATTAATATTTATTTTTTGAAAAGTTAACATGGCTACATAATTCATGCTCTTACTTTCCCCTTCACCCCCCCACTTCCCTTCCCCCATGGCAGATGTGTATTTCCACTGGTTTTAACATGTGTCATTGATCAAGACCTATTTCCAAATTGTTGATAGTTGCATTTGTGTGGTAGTTTCAATTCTACATCCCCAATCATGTCTGCCTCAATCCATGTGTTCAAGCAGTTTTTGTTCTTCTGTTTACACTCCTGTAGTACTTCCTCTGAATGTGGGTAGCATTGTTTTCCATAAATCCCTCAGAATTGTCCTGGGTCATTGCATTGCTGCTAGTACAGAAGTCCATTACATTCTATTTTACCACAGTGTATTGGTCTCTGTGTACAATGTTCTTCTGGCTCTGCTCCTTTCACTCTCCATCAATTCCTGGAGGTCTTTCCAGTTCACATGGAATTCCTCCAGTTTATTATTCCTTAGAGCACAATAGTATTCCATCACCAGCATATACCACAATTTGTTCAGCCATTCCCCAATTGAAGGGCATACCTTCATTTTCCAGGTTTTTGCCACCACAAAAAGCACAGCTATAAATATTTTCCTACAAGTCTTTTTATCTATGATCTCTTTGGGGTACAAACCCAACAATGGTATGGCTGGATCAAAGGGCAGGCATTCTTTTTTAGCCCTTTGAGCATAGTTCCAAATTGCCAGCCAGAATGGTTGGATCAGTTCACAACTCCACCAGCAATACATTAATGTCCCAGTTTTGCCACATCCCCTCCAACATTCATTACTCTCCCCTTCTTTCATTTTAGCCAATCTGCTAGGTGTGAGGTGATACCTCAGAGTTGTTTTGATTTGCATTTCTCTAATTATTAGAGATTTAGAACACTTTCTCATGTGCTTATTGATACTTTTTATTTCTTTATCTCAAAATTGCCTATTCATGTCTCTTGTCCATTTATCATTTGGGGAATGGCTTGATTTTTTATACAATTGATTTAGCTCCTTGTATATTTGAGTAATTAGACCCCTGTCAGAGTTTTTCGTTATAAAGATTTTTTCCCAATTTGTTGTTTCCCTTCTGATTTTGGCTACATTATTTTTGTTTGTACAAAAGCTTTTTAGTTTGATATAATCAAAATAATTTATTTTACATTTTGTAATTTTCTCTAACTCTTGCTTGGTTTTAAAATCTTTCCTTTCCCAGAGATCTGACAAGTAAACTTAACTTATTCACTTAACTTATTTGTAGTTTCCCTCTTTATATTCAAGTCATTCACCCATTCTGAATTTATCTTGGTGTAGGGTGTGAGATATTGATCTAAAACTAATCTCTCCCATGTTGTTTTCCAAATTTCCCAGTAGTTTTTGTCAAATAGTGGATTTTTGTCCCAAAAGTTGGGCTCTTTGGGTTTATCATACACTGTCTTGCTGATATCACTTACCCCAAGTCTATTCCAGGGATCCTCCCTTCTGTCTCTTAGCCAGTACCATATTGTTTTGATGACTGCTGCTTTATAGTATAGTTTAATATCTGGTACTGCTAGGCCCCCTTCCTTCACATTTTTTTTCATTATTTCCCTTGATATTCTTGATCTTTTGTTATTTCCAGATGAACTTTGTTATAGTTTTTTCTAATTCGGTAAAGAAGTTTTTTGGTAGTTTGATAGGTATGGCGCTAAATAGGTAAATTAATTTGGGTAGAATTGTCATTTTTATTATGTTAGCTCATCCTACCCATGAGCAATCAATGTTTTTCCAATTGTTTAGATTTAGTTTTATTTGTTTGGAAAGTGTTTTGTAGTTGTTTTTGTATAATTGCTGTGTTTGTTTTGGTAGGTATATTCCTAAGTATTTTATATTGTCTAGGGTGATTTTAAATGGTGTTTCTCTTTCTACCTCTTGCTGCTGTGATGTGTTGGAAATATATAGAAATGCTGATGATTTATGTGCATTTATTTTGTATCCTGCAACTTTGCTAAAGTTGTTGATTATTTCTACAAGCTTCTTAGTTGATTCTCTAGGATTTTTTAAGTAGACCATCATATCATCTGCAAAGAGTGATAGCTTAGTCTCCTCCTTGCCTATTTTGATAAC
>NC_058135.1:18043418-18072421 GCF_016433145.1 Gracilinanus agilis | reverse complement strand
TTTTTAGTATTTCTAATTTAGTTTTCATCTGGGGATTTTTAATTTGCTCACTTTCTAATTTTTTGAGTTGCATGCCCAATTCATTGATCTCTGCCCTCCTTAATTTGTTAATATATGCACTCAAGGATATAAATTTCCCCCTGAGTACTGCCTTGGCCGCATCCCACAGATTTTGGTAGGATGTCTCATCATTGTCATTTTCTTCAATGAAATTGTTGATTGTTTCTATGATTCCTTCTTTGACAAATTGGTTTTGAAGAATCATATTATTTAATTTCCAATTAGTTTTTGATTTTCCTGTCCAAGTGCCCTCACTAATTATTATTTTTATTGCATTATGATCTGAGAAGGTTATATTTATTATTTCTGCTCTTTTGCATTTGTTTGCAATGATTCTATGCCCTATAACATGGTCAATCTTTGTGAATGTGCCATGTGCAGCTGAGAAGAAGGTGTATTCCTTTTTGTCCCTATTTATTTTCCTCCACATATCAATTAGATCTAATTTTTCTAGGACTTCATTCACCTCTCTTACCTCTTTCTTATTTATTTTTCGGTTTGACTTTCCAGGGTTTTCAATAGGAATGGATGCTGTATTTTGTCAAAGGCTTTTTCAGCATCTATTGAGATAATCATGTGATTTTTGTTTGTTAGATTGTTGATATGGTCAATTATGTCGATGTTTTTCCTAATGTTGAACCATCCTTGCATTGCTGGTATACATCCCACCTGATCATGGTGGATGATCCTCTTGATCACTTGCTGGAGTCTCTTTGCTAATATTCTCTTTAAAATTTTTGCATCTATGTTCATTAGGGAGATTGGTCTGTAGTTTTCTTTCTCTGTTTTTGATCTCCCTGGCTTTGGAATCAGTACCATATTTGTGTCATAAAATGAATTTGGTAGGACTCCTTCTTTGCTAATTATATCAAATAATTTATATAGTATTGGGATTAGTTGCTCTTTGAATATCTGATAGAATTCACTTGTGAATCCATCAGGCCCTGGCGATTTTTTCTTAGGGAGTTCTTTGATGGCTTCTTCAATTTCTTTTTCTGATATGGGATTATTTAGGTATTCTATTTCTTCTGCTGTTAATCTAGGCAGTTTATATTTTTGTAAATATTCGTCCATATGTTGGTGTATTCGCCAACATTTTGGTATCCTCTCCTAGTTCTACCCCTTCTTCTCACACTATTTCCTTTTAAACCAGTGGTTTTCTTTATGCCAGTAACCCTTGTCCCCTCCCTTGATTTACTACCCTTTCTACCCCCTCCCTTATTATTCCCCTCTATTTATTTTTAAGGCCTAATGAATTCCCTCCCCCTTTTTCTCCCCTCCCTTTTTTGACCTCCCCACTCCCCTGCTCCCCTTGGTTTTTTCCTTCTGACTTTCTCAGTAGGGTTGGTTAGAGTTTTACATCCCAATGGATAAAGCCACTCTTCCCTCTCAGGTTTAATTACACTGAGAGTAAGGTTTAACTATTACCTCTTAATGCTCTCTTCCTCTCCTTCTTTTAATAGTATTCATCCCTTCCCCTTCCCACGCTCTTTTTTTTTTTTTTAATTTTAAACCCTTAACTTCTGTGTATTGACTTATAGGTGGAAGAGTGGTAAGGGTAGGCAATGGGGGTCAAGTGACTTGCCCAGGGTCACACAGCTGGGAAGTGTCTGAGGCCGGATTTGAACCTAGGACCTCTCGTCTCTAGGCCTGGCTCTCAATCCACTGAGCTACCCAGCTGCCCCCTTCCCATGCTCTTTTTTTGTGTAATAGAATATCCTATTTTTCTTATTTATTCAAGTTTCTCTTGGTATCCTCTACTATTCACCTCCCTCTTTCCCACCCCCATATCGTCTTAGACCATTTTGTATTCCAACCTCTCCCTATGAATAATTCTTCTAATTACTATAATAGTGAATACTATGATGGTGCACAGAGTTCACTACAGAGAATTATACATAACATTTCTCCACATAGGAATACCAATAATTAGATGATATCAAAGCCCTTAAAGAGGCAAATTTAAAAAATACAAGTTTTCTTTCTTTCCCTTCTATTTTTATTTACCTTTTCATGTTTCTCTTGATTTTTGTGGTTGGATATCAAACTTTCCATTTAGTCCTGCTCTTTTCTGTGCAAATACTTGGAAATCTTCAATCTTGTTGAATGCCCAAACTTTCCCCTGGAAGCATATGGTTAGTTTTGATGGGTAGTTGATCCTTCGTTGTAGACCCAGTTCTCTTGCCTTTCTGAATATCATATTCCAAGCCTTACAGTCTTTTAGTGTGCAGCCTGCCAGATCCTCTGTGATCCTGATTGGTGCTCCTTGATATCTGAATTGTCTCTTTCTGGCTTCTTGTATAATTTTTTCTTTTTCTTGGAAGCTCTTGAATTTGTCTATTATATTCCTGGGGGTTGTCTTTTCTGGGTCTAGTGTAGAGGGTGATCTATGGATCCTTTCAATGTCTATATTGCCCTCTTGTTGTAGAACTTCAGGGCAATTTTGCTGAATAATTTCTTTTAGTATGGAGTCCAAATTTCTATTAATTTCTGCTTTTTCAGGAAGACCAATGATTCTCAGATTGTCTCTTCTAGACCTGTTTTCTTGGTCTGTCACTTTCTCATTGAGATATTTCATGTTTCCTTCTATTTTATCATTCTTTTGACTTTGTTTTATTTGTTCTTGCTGCCTTGAGAGATCATTAGCTTCTAATTGCTCAATTCTAGCCTTTAGGGACTGGTTTTTAGTTATAATCTTTTGGTTTTCCTTTTCAATCTGGTCATTTCAGATTTTCAATTTGGTTATCAGTTTATTTGATTTCTGAGCCTCACTTTCCAATTGCAAAATTCTGCCTTTTTAACTGTTATTTTCTTGCCAGATTTTGGTTTCCAATTTGCTTACCATTTCATTTGATTTTTTGGCATCTTTCTCCAATTGGGAGTTTCTATCTTCTAACCTGTTTATTTCCTTTTGAGCTATTTCCCACTCTTCTCGCCAAATCTCTTCCATCTTTCTCATCATCTCAGATTTGAACACTTCAATAGCTCATGGCCAGTTTTCATTATTTTGGGAAGGTTTGGATATGATTACTTGTTTGTTCTCCTCTGCTGTTTGCTCTTTTGTCTGGATTTTATCTGTGTAAAAGTTGTCGAGTGTTACAGATTTCTTCTTGATGATCTTTCTCTTTTGGGGTTCTTGTCTCTGGCTTGCCATTGTTAGCCCTGTGCCCTCTCAGGTTTATCCTCACACTCAGGGTCTGTCTTTGCTCTTTAGGCTCCTGAGGTCTCAGGTCTAGTTGTTCTCAGGGTCAAGCCTCCTGGTGGTCTCCTTAGTTGTTCCTCTGCCCGAAGCTCCTTTAACAGTCTCAGAGTGTTGCTTCCACAATTGTGAACTCCTTTTGCACTGGGTCCCCACTCAAGGTGCACACCTGCGCTCAACATCTGAGTCCTTGTCTGAGCTCAAGACCTGAGTCCTCATCTGAGCTCAGGATTCGTGTCTGGGCTTGCATCTGTGCCCGCACTTGTGCCTGTGCTCAGGGTCTGAGATCAAAGTCCACGTGCGTTCTTTAGCCTCTTGGGGTCTTAAGTCTTGCTGCTCTCAGGAGCAGGCCATGGTGACCCCAGGAAGCTGCCAAGGACTTAATATGTGCCCCAAACTTGCTCTAACTCTTGTGTGCTGGCTTTGGCACTGTAGGTGGTGTGGGGTGGGGAAGGGGTTTGCTCAGCAAGCCTTTTAGTGAGAGCTGTTTCACCCCTTTATAGCATGGAAATGCCCTGATTCCACGTACCTCTAATGCTGCACCCTGTTGTGGGGTCCCTTTGTTCCTCTGGATTTGTTTTTATGTCTTCTTTAGGAGTCCTGTATATTTCGGTTAGGAGAGGTTAAGCAGCTGCTTTTTACCCTGCCGCCATCTTAACCAGGAAGTGGCCTCACATAGGATTTTAACACTAAAATCCCTAAATAATTAATTGATTGATCATTTTGGGACAGACCCATGAGTTCATTGGTGAGGAACTTTTACAACTAAAGTAGATCAACACCTTCTCTGAAATGAAAAAAAGCCTTAAAGACTTGCATTTGGCAGCAATGAGTTAAATGATTTATAACGGATAACATATCCCATCTTGAACTGAACTCACCTAAGACTGAACTTAGGACTTTTGAACTCTGAGACCATTTCTCTATCCACTGTGTTACACCAATTGATTGATTCTAATATTTCTAGAAGGCAGAGCCACTAGCTTGAAGGCTATTTATGCTTTTCAGAGTCTAAGAAAACAAAATGTAAAGTGAATAGGACTGTTGAATTAGAGCTAGCTTACTGTCTATCATTTTGGTGTTGGAAATAACATTTTGAATCATTGACAAATTGAGACACCTGAAATATACTGGACAATGCCAAAAAAAAAAAAGACCACTGCCAGACTCACCCACACTGGCACATAAATGTCTTCATATTTCTATGTAATTTCCCCATGGATGGTTTAAAATAGTCATGTTCAGCTAATGTTTAAGGGAGTAATTTTCCATTTTTATGACTTCTAGATACCACATTAACAACATTTGTATTGATTCTGATAATAAAAAGGCAATCAGTATTCAATGAATTGAAGAACTCTCATAGGATGGGAGAGCCCAGTGTCTGCTTGCTTTTATAGCTTTGTTTTTCTTTGGAGCTCCCCAGGCACCTTTCTTTCACAAACCATTAAATTTCACTGTGCGTGGATGCCTCAGGCATTCTTTGGCTTATCATAATAAAACAGTTCCATCCAGTATCATCACTAGAAGTTATACCACTTTGAATCAAACTTCATTCATGCCTCTGGGACAGTAGTGAAAGGAGGCTTGTTGCTGCTTAGAATTCTAAAAAATAAATTTCTGGGGAATTCTTGGCAGGGGTCATGCTTTCTCATTTTTTTCCTTCTTCCCCACACTCCTAAATTTAGGTGCCATGATTTTCTTTACTTGTAACAAAATGAGCAACATCTCCTTTGGGGCTGGGACAGAACACAAGGACAAAAATAAGAAATGACATCTGACAAATATTATACCTTAGAGAACTTCCATGCAATAAAAAAACAGTGAATTTCTAATTTTTTGGATATTTTGATTTGAAAAAGAAACACTTCCCAACAGACAAATGAAAAATATCCAAAAATATATTCCTTTTAAATACTTAAGAAAAAAGAAAGACTTAAGTAAAACATTTAGATATGTTTGTAAGTGATATTACATAGTTTTTTCTTTTTGTATAATTGTCATTTTTACTGGAAAGGAAAGTTCACAGATTCATAACTGGAAGGAGACTTGGTGGCCATTTAGTCCAAACCTCTTATACACACATAAGAAAACCCAGAAGTGAAGGTAGTTTCTCAGGACACCCAGGTAATAGAGGAAGGATTCGAACCTAAGACCTGTGACTTCACGTCCAAGCCTCTTTCCACTGTACTATACTGCTACATTTTCTCATCTGTAAAATGAAAGAATGGTGCTAGATTAAACTCAAGACATTCTTTATTCCTAAAGCCCATGACTCTATGTATATTTCTTTTCATAAAGTGTCTTTTTAAAATAATTCAAATCATATTTTAAATGTACTAGAGGAGCCTGATATCAAAAAGACAAATACTTATTCTGTAAAGCCAACATTTCTTTTTAAAAAACATATTCTTTTTAGGAGGTATGTCTCTTAACACAGACTATGAAAGCCATGCTACTGAAGAGTCACTTCACTGGCCAGTTTCCAGGTGCTCAGCTTTGTTTCATAACAGAATTTAGGAACACTGAATGTGAATTATTTGTGTATAATGTGGATATTTGTTTAAGTAAACAGTTAACATGTGTGGGAAAGTGTGGTGGGGAAGCCAAAAGAAAGTAAGGCTATAATAGTTAAAAAAAGAGAAAAATGTATAATTCTAGTAACTCAATAATATGTCACCTTGGTACCCCTTACAGATTTTAAATATATGAGTTACACAGATTAAATGCAACAAATGTGTTATAAGTACATACTTTATAGAAACCACTGGGCTAGATGGTAGAGGGAGGTGAGAGAACAAAGAAAATCATTCTTGTCTTGAGGAGCTTACCTTTTAATAGGGTTACATTTTGTGGACAGAAGAATCAATAACCAGAAGATGAAATATGTGGAGATGTGGTGGGTTCCCTGCCTTCGGAGGGTTTTAAATGAAGGTTAGATGACAGCTTGTCACATTCATTACAGTCCTTTCAGGTATGAGTAGCTTCAGGTGATTGTTTAGATCCTTTCCAACTCTCAAATTCAAGAAGAGTGATTAAATTTGGACATGATGACACCTTCTTGTTCACTGTATTTGAGCTGGCTCGCTCCCTCTCCATGATGATCTCACTTGCATTGTTCTATTAGCTTTCCTCTCCCATTCTCCATCACTTCATTTAAGTCATCCCATTCTTCTGTGGTTTCTCAAAAGTTGTTATATCTTATGGTACAGTAATATGTTGTTACAGCCATGTAGCACAATTTAGCCAGCCGTTTTCCTGTAATGAGGGTCACATTTTGTTGATAACTTATCATAATCAATAAGCTAAGAATGTCAGTGTACATGATTTTTTTATGTCATCAATAAGCTTCTTAGTATATAGTCTCCACAGTAAAATTTCTGTATCCCAAAGTATGAAAAATATAGAAAATTTACTTGGATAATTTCAAATTGTTCTTCTGAATATTGCATGACTTCTGAGCAATACCAGCGTTGAATGGTTTTACCTATCTTCCCCATTTCCCCCAACATTGGGTTTTCTCCATCTTTGTTTTTTTCTTTGAGAATTTGACAGTTGTGAAGTTATCTTGAACATATTTTCAGAAAGTTGTTAATAGTCTGGTTTTCTTATTAGGTAGTTTGGTGGCAGGATAGACAGAACACTTTCATTGGAGTCAGTAAGATCTTTGAATCCATCTTTGGAGAGGAATAAACCACTTGAAAAAGAGAGGTTTGAGTGGGGCAGTTGGGTAGCTCAGTGGATTGAGAGTCAGGCCTAGAGACGGGAGGTCCTGGGTTCAAATCTGGCCTCAGACACTTCCCAGCTGTGTGACCCTGGGCAAGTCACTTGACCCCCATTGCCCGCCCTTACCACTCTTCCATCTAGGAACCAATACACAGAAGTTAAGGGTTTAAAAAAAAACTTTAAAAAAAGAGAGTTTTGAGACTGGAGTGAGGAGATGAGTTTGATTGAAAATAAACTGGGGAAGGTGGGAGAGGATGAGGACTCAGGTGTACATTAGTCCTTGACAAGGAAAAAGATCACCTCTTTATTAGTGACTAGGGGAAACAGGGAGAGAGTGAAAAATGTCTTAGGGCTTCACAATGAAGAGAGTGGAAAAAGAGGAAGCTCATACTGAATGACTTTTTTTCCCAGTAAATAAGAATTTAGAGGCCTTGGTGAGGGAGACTTGGAGAGGGAAGAGAAATTTTGTAGTTGTTCTTGTGGGAGTGGGAAAGAGAATCAAGCAGAGAAAAGCAAAAGAGTTGCCTTGCTGTAGTGAAGCCCAATTGTTGGATAACTTGAATTTGTAATGCACCCAGTTCATAGTAGTGACATTTCCTCCATCCACGTTCAGCAATTCATAGGTAAGAGCAGGAGTTGGGTTTTGGAAAGAGGAGATCTATAACAGATAATAGGAGGGAAGGGATTCAAGGCAGAATACTATGTAAAATTAAAATAGCTATCAGGCTGAGGTCAGAGAGGGAGGGGAGTGAATTCATAGCAAAGTACAATGATGTACAATGTCTGGAGGTCTAAAGAGGGTGAAAAATGGGAATTTTTATTGTTGGTCACTTGTATCTGACTCATCATTACCTAATTTGTGCTTTTTTTATGCAAAGATACTGGAGTTCTTTTGCCATTTCCTTCTCCAGCTCATTTTACAATTGAGGAAACTGAGGCAAACAGGGTTAAGTGACTTGCTCAGTTAGTAAGTGTCTGAGGCTGGGTTTGAACTCAGGTTTTTCTGATTCCAGGTTTATCACTCTATTCCCTGAGTCACCTAGCTATACCTGAAGAATAGGAATAGGAAGGGAGAAGTATGAGGAGAGGTGAAATGATAGAAGATTATGGTCATATGGAAGAAGCCAAGATTTCCAAATGGGGAAGCAGAAAACTAGTGTGTGACCATTTGGAAGTGTAGCAAAGTTGGAAGTCATGGGATTTAAGGAGGCTGAGGTTGGGAGATTAGAGTTTGAGGGAGCATTTACATGAATAACGGAGGTTCCACAACAGTCAGGCAAGAGTTGAGGATGAGAGGAGAAAAGTAAGAAAAGTGCTGAACTTGAAAATGAAGGGAGAATGATGTAGGGGTCAAAATACTGCAGCTGCCATAGTTCTGGTTCAGTGCAAAATTTAATGCTCCAGCTTCTCCTCTGAAATATCTATTGCCTTTTGCACAATTCAAAATGGTTGCCTCACATATATATTAAAAGTGACATTAACTGTCTAAACTGAACTTATTATTTGTTTTCCCTCTTCTAAACTCCCTTCTCACTGCCTCAACATTATATACTGTATTCTTCATTCATTTCTTTATATCTCCAATGCCTTAGCACAGTGCTTGGTACATAAATACCGATTATAGTCTCTAAATAGTTAAGAGATTTATAATTTTATTAGCAATATCCTCTAAAACTCTAAAGCAGTCACATGTGAATGAGCTCAGGGACCATAATGCCTCTCACAGTTATTGTCACTGTAGTAATTCTCTGCCTTCAAACAGCCTTTCTCAATGCCTTCACCGAAATGACAGTTCTCTCTCTAGTCCTCCTAATTGGTCTGCGTCTCTTCTTTGCACTTTTATGCAAACTATATTTCTTCAAAGGGGTATTGTGCCTTTTCCCCACCCTTGCATTAAAATTCTCTCCATGCCCTTTTCAGCAATCAAATTGTTCCCATGAAAATGGGGCAATGCCTTTCACTAGGCAACAGTGGTTTTGGAAACCATTCTGTGTTTTTACTGGAGAAAAGCAGAAAACCACCTTCATAATTAAAGGAGAGCTGGTGTTCCTGCTTTTCAAAGTCATCATACCTAGTTCTTCTCTTTTTTGTCTTTATCAAGTCCACTACTTTCCAGGATCCACTACTGGGTGTGTAGGTTGGAGAACAACCAATTGAGGTCTTTACTGGGGCATGTGGAGAACAGCCTTCCATTGTCCAGTAGCTACAGAAGCCCTTAGATTGGGTTACAAACCTTCAACTACCCCTTAGCCAGTATTTGAACTTCCCATGTGATGTGAGTATACAGGGAAGAAGAGGAATGGGGAGGAGGGAGAGACCAGAGTTTGTCTTCTGAGTATGGATGAGTAAAAATGATAGAAGTTCTGATGGATTTGATGGTGATCAGCTGACATTTTACTCCATTGAAAATTAGCTTAGTGCTTTCTAGCTCAGCTTCAAGCAAGGTAAGGTAATACACATATACAGATAGGCACACATCTACATATGCACACACATACATTGGCCAGTATTGGCCAGGGAGAATTACTTTGCTTTGGAAAGTCACAAGGATGTTGAGTGGAGCCACAAGGGTTTAGACTGCTATATCTCTTCCAGGAGCAATTTCATTAGAGACCCATTGCTGGAAAGGTGGAGGAAGGGGAGAGCAAACATTCAGTACAAGTGGAAATAAGACAGTCTACAGAGTAGGCTATGTAAAGCCTTCCCCTTTATTGATGAAGTAGGGTGGGGAGTGGGAGAGGGCTAGAGTAGATGGGAGAAGATGGCTAGTATGTAAAAATAAAATGAATTGGGTCGAACTGAATTTAATTGCTCATAAATCCATTCGTTCTTCCTTTGCACCAAAACACTGAAAAATGTGTGTGGTCCTACTCTTAGAGTTGTTGGACTTAAGTAAATTAAACTGAATGATTTAAAGAATTAATGGAAGAAGAAAATACTCAAAAGCAAGATTAAAGTTATTTACATTTTAAATTCTTGCAGTCTCTACAATCAGCTTATAGGCAAAGTCCCTGACTGTTAAAAGAAGCTTAATTTCTCTAAGTAAACAATTCTGCTAAACATCTCATATTCCAGGAACCAGAGGGAGCTCTGCTCATTTCAGATTAGCCAGTGCCATTTTTAGCTCCAGGAAAATACTCTTCCTGTGGATTGACTTTTGATACACCTGCAGTTAATCTGGAAATTGGAAATTGTCTTCTTTCAGACAACAGAAATGGCAATTGTGTTTTAGGAGGTGCAGTGAAGAGGGTTGGTTTTCAGAGCCTTAGACTGTTCACTCTGTTCCGTGGTTTTAGTCACTTGATACAGAATACTGATGTCTGCTTGACTGACCACTCATTGGAAAGAATTTCTGTCCGTTTTGGCCAACAGCCTTTCATCTGAAAATAAGAGGCAATCACTTTACATAACAACTCATATCTAAACCCTTACTAGTGTGTTGACCACACTCTTGACTTTGCTTGTTCATACAGTCTTACATTTATAACGGAAATGTAGAGGAGATTTCTATTTGGGTCTGGATTGGACTAGATGACCTGATTCTGATATGCTGTAGTCCTGTAAGCCTGTGAAATTTTCTCCTTGGGTAATGTAAGTCTCTATTTTCCATGGAACTATTGCAGCATTTTTAAATTTTTGCTTCTTCCAATAACCAAAAGAATCTTCTTTTTACACTGTAATCTTCAAAGTCAGGAATATGTTAAAGAGAAAAAGAAAGTAATTGGGCACTATTCAGTTTAATGAGAAGATCTAATCATACTAGAGAAAGCAGCTACTTTTTTTGCAATTAAAACAATGAAGAATCATAGAATATCAGAGCTTGGAGGGACCTCAGTGGACAGACAATCCAACCTATATCTCTCAAATGAATTCTTCCATAGAATCCTTGACAAATGTTCCCCTGGCTTGGTATGAAGAGCTCTTTGCAAACTAGAAAGTGAAAATGGAAAAATATGAGTATTTCCCATTGATTATAGAGACAGGGGCTTATCTATCAGGTTATCCTTTGATTTTATCCAGCAGTTAGTTACAGATCTTTTAAATAGATGTTGCAGTTCAAAGGTGAATTTGATCCAGAACTGAATAAAAAGAAATCATGTTAGATTGTATTTGAAAAACATTACAGGACATTTTTTAACTCCTAGTTATTCCTGCTACAAAATCCCAGTTTATGAATTTTATGACCAATGTTCAACCAGTAATGGAACATGATTATGGCTCATGGATGTCCATCTGACTTGCAGCTGAAACCTATTTGTGTTGTCTCCTTCAGTAGAATGTAAGCTTCTTTTTTTTTGTTTTGTTTTGTTTTGTTTTTTATTTTAAACCCTTAACTTCTGTGTATTGACTTATAGGTGGAAGAGTGGTAAGGGTGGGCAATGGGGGTCAAGTGACTTGCCCAGAGTCACACAGCTGGGAAGTGTCTGAGGCCAGATTTGAACCTAGGACCTCCTGTCTCTAGGCCTGGCTCTCAATCCACTGAGATACCCAGCTGCCCCCCCCCTTTTTTTAAGCCTTCTGTGTATTGGCTCCTCCGTGGAAGAGTGGTCAGGGTGGGCATTGGGGGTCAAGTGACTTGCCCAGGATCACACAGCTGGGAAGTGTCTGAGGCTGGATTTGAAGCCTCCCATCTCTAGGCCTGACTCTCAATCCACTGAGCTACCCAGCTGCTCCCGAATGTAAGCTTCTTGAGAGCAGAGACTATTTTACTTTTCTGTTAGTATCTACAGTCATTAGCACAGTGTTTTGCACATAACTATACAGTTCATTCATTCATTCCAGTATTTGGCAAGTAAGTCCAATTTGTTGCCCAAATTTATTTCTGCATTATTTTTGCACCTCCTCTAGTTGCAGGAGTTGATTTACATCAGTTGAATTTTCCACAGTTTTTAGATAAGGTGTTGATTTAATTTCTGTTGACTATTTCCCATTTTTAATCATCAATAACTTGTTTAGATGGTTTGGGATTAAGTTGTTTCAATTGTATGTCATATTTTTTCTCATTATCCCTTCTCCTAGTTTTCACTAATTCTGATCCTTACTCTGAACAAGTCAGTGGTTTGATTTATACACAGATAGCTAGTTCAAGGAAAGCCCTCACACCAGGTATGGCTTTTTTCCCCCAGTTTGTAACAATACAACCAATTGACTTTTAGATGACACGATTCAATGCTCATCATCCCCAGTACTCACCAATTCTTTTTTTTTTTTTTAAGAAAATATTCAACCCCCTGTCCTCCCTTCCTCCTGAACCCTGCTTCCCTACATGTCTCTAACCAACTTCATTTCTCTCCATCTTTTCATTAAAGTCTCTGAGTAACAGGGTGTAGGCTAATTTAATTTTGAGGATCTTGCCAAGTCCTTTAAATTTTTTAAAAAAATATCTTCATCCTCTGAAATAGATATCCATGAATAAGTTAAGAAGCTTGGTGGATAGAGTGTTGGATTTGGAGTCAAATAAACCTGATTTTGAATTCTGCTTTAGACCCTTCCTTGCCATGGGCAAATCACTTCATCTCTAGATGCCTTAGTATTCTCTTCAGTAAGATGGCAATAATGAGAGCATCTGCCTTCCCATGATTGTTGGGAAGATCAAATGACACTACATCTGGAAAGCACTTTATAACCCTCAAAGTGTTAGAGAAAAGAGAGTGTTTAGTATTATAAGCTTTAAATATTTTCATGGTAGTCTTTTGTAAATATTTATCATTAATAGTGCACTGAAAGATGAGCAACTTTCTCAAGAAAATAGTGTTTCTTGGACCTTGGGATTATAATAAGACTAACTCTTACAATGTCTTTCTTCGTCTTTGCAGGGTATACTTGTGAGCTATGTTTCAAGTTAGCTACAACTTCCACATTTCTAATTTTTTCCACAGTGAGAATGTTAGGATTAATATGATTGGCTGCTCCCACAAAATGATGACTCATTGGTCATTTGATAATGTCCCTTTTGCATGAAACACTGGAATTGGATTTTTTTGAGAGATCGATCATTTGTAAAATTTTATTGAAGATTAACATTTAAATAATTAAAATACATTTTCTCTTACCTGGGTATTTGGAGGGTATTACACAATTTATGTCCAAGACCTTTGTCAGACTGCATATATAATTTCTCTAGTCATTGAAATTAACTTAATACTTTTGGTGGTATGATTAGTTCCTAATAACCTTCCTACTAAGTCCCTGTATAAACCAAGGTCAGAAATAGCAGGATTACTTTTCTTGTTTCCCTATGACTCACGGTTCAGGGGCATTCCTGAAACCAATCACAATTTTGAGCATTTCCAAACAATTCAATCACAAGTTTTAATGAAGTAGACAGGCATGAAATGAGTTTTCCATCATTGCTTATAGATGCCAGGAAAACTCATACATAACTCACTGACATGAGTATAGGCATCAGTGCTTACTTTTAACTTCTTTATTTCCCCCTTTACCTAGCATTAATTCTGAAGGCTCACATATAGAAGTGACAGTAATAGGAGGTCTGAGTAGTTTCTTTCTTCCTCTCTCCAAAATTGTCCAAAATAACTGACTATTCTTTCCTTTTACCCTTCACCTAGTGTAAAGTCACCTGTGGCAATATGGATAACTGCCCTGTAGGATGGCCCATCTCTGGGGCCATCAAAATGCTGAGGGTGGGGTTTCTCCAAATTCCTTCCTGTGTGTTTGTTTTGCATCTCTTTATTTCCTCAAATTCCATTCTTCTCTTGGCATCATTGGACACTCCTGAGTCTCTTTTACTGAATACTCTCTCCATTTTCATGTTGCTGCTGTCTTCTCATTCTCTTCTTATCTGACTGACCTCTCCCTCTTTTCTTCTGGATCTTCATCCACATCATAGGCACTAACTGTATGGAAATGCTAAGATTCTTTTTTGTTTGTATGTTTTTAAAATTATTTTTATTTTGAATATTTTCCCCTAGTTACATATTTCATGTTCTTTCCCTCTCCCCCAAACCCCCCTAAACCCTCTTAGCCGACGCACACTTCCACTGGGTTTTACATGTATCACTGATTAAGACCTAATTCCATATTATTGATAGTCGGACTAGAGTTATTGTTTAGTGTCTTCATCCCCAATAATATCCCCATCAGCCCATGTGTTCAAGCAGTTGTTCTTCTTCTGTGTTTCTTCTCCCACAGTTCTTCCTCTGAGTGTGGCTAGTTTTCTTTCTCATAAGTCCCTCAGCTTTGTTCTGGGTCATTGCATTGCTGCTAGTAGAGAAGTCCATGACATTCGATTGTACCGCAGTGTATCAGTCTCTGTGTATAATGTTCTCCTGGTTCTGCTCCTTTTACTCTGCATCAGTTCCTGGAGGTCTTTCCAGTTCACATGGAATTCCTCCAGGAACTGCTAAGGTTCTATATTGAGCTCTATTCCTTTTTCTTTTGGCACTATGTCAGTGAGTTCTTTAAAGAATCAGCTTAAATGCCTCCTATGGCAGGAGGCTTTCCCTAGAATTTTCCCTCTTAAGACATTCATTTTCTTCAGCTTTGTATGCCTCATATGTGATTATGTCAATGTTGTCTCCCCATTAGGATGTGTATTCCTTGAAGGGGAAAGGAACAGTTTTTTGCCTTTTTTTTTATCCCTAGACCAGTGCCTTGGATTTAATATGGACTCAATAAATATTTGCTAATTAATTGATTTTGGAATTGGTAATTGTTGATGTTTTTGTATTAATTCCATGGTCTTGACATAATCTTTTCTTCTTTTGCTATACATTTTTTCAGACTTAAGTTTCTTCTGACTGATTTTGCCCTTACATTTTGGTATGTTTTCTCACTGTTTTCATTTTATAGCATGTTTTTTTTATTTCTACAATTTACTCTTTGGCTCACTGATTATTAAAAACACTATGACTTAGTCTATTTTTGATGTAATTACTTGGATTTGAATTTTTCATAGTTTTTTTTTTTTAACTCTTACCTTCTGTCTTAGAACCAATACTGTGTTCTTAAGGCAGAAGAATGGTGAGGGCTAGGCAATGGGGGTCAAGTGACTTGCCCAGGGTCACATGGCTAGGAAGTGTCTGAGGCCAGGTTTGAACCCAGGACTTTTTGTCTCTGGGCTGGACTCTTAATCCACTAAGCCACCCAGCTGCTGCCCACCATAGTTCTTTTAATGAATGCTAATTTTCATTTTTATAGTCTATAAAGAATGAATTTAAGATGACCGTTTTCCTACTTTGATTTATAAATTTTTTATGCCATCAGACAGTATTATTTCTAAACATGCTGCATGATTCAGAAAGTGAGTAAACTTTGTGATATTCCCATTCAGTAATCATTGTTGGTCTCATATCTAGTTTTTTCCTACATTCTGTTCAAGTCTGTAATTTCATATTAAGGACTGGATCACGGATTTTAGTGGAAGAAACTTGAGAAGCAATCCAATGAAACCTAGTAATTTCATTATATGGAAGCCTAGAAATGTGAGATGACTTGTCCATGGCCACACAGGTTTGTGTGATAGAGGCAAGATTCAAACCCAAGTGTTCTAATGCCACATCCAATACACTATACTATCATGCCTTATTTCCTTCTTATTTGTCTTTATTTTAGTTTTGGCAAGTTCTGAATGAGGGATGCTAAAGTAATCATTGTCTTATTACCAAGGTTTTTTCATTAAAATATTGCTCACTTCCTGTCCTCCTCTTGTTGGTAGCAGTACAGAATGGAGAACTCACTAAATCTGATCTAAGTTAAATGTGGCATATGTAAACAAGCAAGTATACAGAAAACAAGGCCATTGTGAAACCACAAGGAAATGGTCCTGGTTTTCATATGTGGACATTTGAGAAGGGAATTATTTCATCATTTTCTGGTTCCCCTGCACAAGCAAAAAGCTTGCTGTTATCTTCCTCTTTTGAAATTCCTGTAACATCTACATATTTATTTATTTTTTGGCAATTCTCCTTTTTTTCCTGTGATCATCCTTTTTTTTTCCTATTTCTGTTAAAAAAAAAGCTTCATACTTCTTATCTGTGCGACTCTGGGCAAGTTCCATCTTCTGCCTTCATTATAACTATTCAGGTACACAGGTAACGAAAATATATCTGGATCAAGCTTCATCCTTTTCACTACCCCAAACTCTTGGGAAACAAAAAGAAACAAAAAAATTCTTATTCTAGTGCTCTAATGAAATATAAAAGTGATTGCCTTTCACAATGAAGTGTATGTAATCAACTTGACACATGGAATTCTTTCCCCCCCCTCTGCTTCTGATATTTTTTTTTTCTGATGTTATTTACTTAAGTAAATAATAGGGTAAGGACATCGATGGAGAAATCCTCTTCTCACTTGAATAAATGGATTTGAGATCTAACAAGGGGAGCAGGGTCCTGCTACAGTCTGTCACCTCAACTTTTGTGATGCTTTTTTGTACCCTTGATTAAACTCTCCATGGAGGATTTCCCTGATGCCCAGGTATGTTCCCTCTGAGGTGCTACTCTCTCATGGACACCAGGGCAGGCATTGGGTTATCTCTCTCATAACAGAAGGAGCAGCCTTTACCCTATTTTGCTCATAGGAATCTTCGGTAATGTGTTACTTCATCTTCCACACAAAGGATCATGGGGGCAGCCTGCTCTTATTCATTACAAGTATTGCTATTGCTCACTCACTTGGGCTTCTTGTGAAACTGGCATGTTTCATAACTCAGAGTCATGGATCATCATGAAGAAAATACTGAGGCTTTTTCTGGGCTTTTCTGAAATCAATGAAAGCACTGAACACTTTCCTTCTTGTCTCTGGCTCCCTATGAGAGTGAAAGTATTCAACTTCCCATTTCTTCCTGGCCAAGGTGGACTTTTATCTTCTTTATTTCCAGATTCTTGTTTTCTAGTTATTTTGATAGATACCTCAGTGGGTCTGTGGGAGGTTATGTTTGCAGTGGAAAGAGAGATGGATTGGGACTCAGAAACCTGGGTCCAAATCTCCTGATTCTACCAGTTACTAGTTGTGTGACTGGGGGAAGGTCTTGTCTCCTCCCCACATTTCTAAAATGAGAGGGCTGGACTACTGTTCAGTCATGTTTTAGTCCTGTCTGACTCTTCATGACCACATATGGGATTTTCTTGGCTGAGATGCTGGATTGGTTTGGCATTTCCTTCCCTGATTCATTTTGTGGATGAAGAAACTGAGGAAAATAGGGTTTAAGTTAAGCCCAGGGTCACACAGCTAGTAAGTGTCTGAGGCTGGATTTGAATCCAGGTCTTTCTGATTCCAGGCCCAGAGCTCTAACTACGTACCCTAGAGTTGCACTGGTAGCCTCTAAGGTCTCTTCTAGCTAGCTCCCATGAGCGTGTCAATGTATTTAAACTCACTCTCTAAAAGTACACAGATAGCAACTCATCTACCACTTGTTGCCTTGTGCCACACTTGCCCACATCCCCTCTTCTACTACACTAGGAAACTTCCTTTATTGCGCTCGAGATGTGATGTAGCATAGAGGCCAGATGAGCCCTTGGACGGTCCCTGTTATTGCTTAGTCTTGCTTCATAATAGCCTGCTTCATTGTCCAGGCATATGTCTTTGGTAACATCCTTTATCTCTTTCTCTCCTGTGTGATACTTTTTGGAAATAAGCTTCAGACTATTCATACCTTCCATATGTCTTCCCATTGCCCTTTGACTAGCTCTTAACCTTAAATGGTTTTGAATATGATTTTACTGATACCCAGATAAAAGAGTGTTGTTTTTCTTATAGGAACCAATAAGATTCCATTTTGGAGGATGCTCAGGCATCCTTTCATTTCCCACCCACTTGAATTCCTTGAGTCTTCTCCATTGTGCCTCACCTAGGAATCTGTTCACATGTCAAGGTCACGTCGGCCAGGAGCTCAGACGTCATCAGTGCCTTCTATCCCGGATGTCTCTGGCTGGATGGCAGAGTGAAGGGCTCCTCCTGGGACCTCCAGTCTTTCCTTTATTTCCCACCAGGCTGACTTCTCCATCATGCTCCAAGACTGAGCTAATTTTTTGCTAATTTCTGCCCCCACTCAGTGCTTATCTGGCACAAAGTAAGTGCTTACCAAATATTTATTGACTTATTATTCCTAGTCCCCTAAAAAGTGCTGGTGGTGCCCTGATGACCAGCATGTAAGGAGCTTAGCACATTGCCTGGCATAGAGTAGGCACTTCAAAGAGACTTGTCGACCTGCCTTGACTTGGCCATGATAATTCTTGCTGCAAATGCCGCCTAAATATTCCTAATTACTGCTATGTGTATAAATAGAAATTTTGTACTTTTCAACTACATCTCCCAGCATCCCATTCCTCTTTCATCCCAAAATTGAGTGCTTACGTTGCTTGTATATAGTTGTGTGTTTTAAGAATTAAAATTAATATAGAGGGACAGAAGTAAAAATATTATGGTTTCAAAGGGTTTATTGAAATCCATTTAGAAAAAGAAGCCATGTGCCTATTAAGATTTAGTTCAAGGGGGCAGCTGGGTAGCTCAGTGGATTAAGAGCCAGGCCTAGAGACAGGAGGTCCTGGGTTCAAATCCAGCCTCAGACACTTCCCAGCTGTGTGACCCTGGGCAAGTCACTTGACCCCCATCGCCTACCCTTACCACTCTTCCACCTAAGAGCCAATACACAGAAGTTAAGGGTTTAAAAAAAATTAGTTCAAAAGTTGTGCCATACCTCTGCCTACCAAGCTGCTTCAGCAGGAAAAAGAGAGCGTACCAGTCAAGTCCTGAGTCTTTATACCTCTATGTTATCACATTTTCTGTCCACCTCATTATGCAAGAGGAATCATGGGAAATGTAGTTTTCAAAGAGTCCTAAATGTCCACAGGAAGTTTAGATCAGGGACCTCAAAATTAGTTTAAGGAACCAGTGGAAATGCGCATCTGCCATAGGTGGGGGGAGGGCGAGGGGTGAAGGGGAAAGTAGGAGCATAAATCATGTAACCATGTTAATGTTTCTGAAAAGTGAATATTAATAAATGTTAAAAAGAAAATTAAAAAAAATTAGTCCAAAGGACTCCCAAATTTCCAATATCACAGTGTAACCCTGCCTGCTCACTCTCTTCTCCTGCGTATGTGGTCAGGGAACTTTCTTTTTCTTTCCTGAGGCTGCTAATTTTCCTTTTGCTTCAAGTTATTACAAATAAAACTTTATAAAATTATAATACGTTGAGTATTTGGATATTAATTTTTAATCTTACATTTGTTGATCATGATGCTTCTAGTGGCCAAACATGAACTGTCTTTAATGTGTTCTCAGGCTCTCAGGAGATACGTCCTTGTGACACCTTCTGTTTCTTTCAGCTTTGCACATCGTTTGCCATTTTCAGGGGAGACATCAGCACCACGGGGCTAATAGGCACAGGTTGGGGTTCAGTCACTAGGACTTTTGAACAAAATATTTTGGGGGTGAAAAAACCAAAGGAGTTTTCAGTGTGAGCAGAGCCCTGATTTGTACAGAATTTGTACAGAAGGGGAAGTCTTGTAGGTGACAGAATCCCAAAGGGGGAAAGGAATCTCAGAAGCCAATTCCTCCAACCTAAATCTGGAAGAAATCTTCTATCATCATATGCCTGACAGGAGAGCTCTTAGCCTCTGCCTGGAGGCCTCCATTAAGGGAGAACTCACTGCTTTCTAGACATTCCATTACACTATTAAATAGTTCTAGTTCATTTAAAATTAAGTAGAATTGTATTCATTTCAAGTTCTTACTGGTCCTGATTCTGTCCTTTGGGACCAAATAGAACAAGTATGATCCCTCTACCACAAGACATGGCTGTAAACATTTGAATACAGCTATTATATTCTAGGGAGGTGAAGTCCCTTGTCCAAGGTTACACAGGAAACAGTTGTCTGAGGCAGGATTCACACTAAGGATCTGACTCCAGAGAGAGGATTCTTTCTACTGTATAGGATCAGTGAAGGGATGGAATGACACATCTCTGAAGTATTTGAAATAAATGTGAAGATCATGGGGAGTCATTCAATGAGGGACAAAACAAAGATGGAATTGTGATGAAGGGTCCAGATCCCATATTCTGTTTCTAAGTACTATATATGCTGCCTTTTGTGTTGCCCCAAGAAAGCCTGTCCATTCATGGGAACCTGCCATTAGGGAGAAGATTCATGGCCTCTGAGAGGGAGATGTTCTGGTCTGGAGTGTGAAAATTAACCATGAAAGTGCTCCCTGACCTCTTTGCCATGTTCCTTGGCTGGGATATTGGGTGGGATATGTGTATCTGTCATGTCAAGATTTCTTCTCACTGAATATATTTTTCTGTTTCTGGAAATATTCCTGGGCTTATTCTATGAAGGAAGTCAAGACATGTAAACATGGTTGTTAGTAAAAGCAAAGTATGTATGCATGTGTGTATGTGTGGATATACATGGACACATCTATAACACTTTTATAGATTATATAGATTATAAATCTATAATCTCTCAGTAAAATGGATCTTTATCTTTTCTTGAATGTGGCATAGTGGAAAAGATAAGTCCTTTACATCAATACACGTTTTAAAAAACTATTGCAGAGTGGATGATACATTTATGCCAAGTACATTTAGTCATAGCAATTATTTGTCTGTTTTTTTGAATGAAGAGGTTGAATATGTACCCATGAAAAGACTGGGAGAACCTGCATGATGACAGATTAGAGGTATTACCTCCAATCAAGAAGACTGATCAAAATAACAACTGAGGAAAAAAAATACTTGATGCTAGAGATTTCCCTCTTAATGGGATAAGTTTTTTTTAGGTAATATTTGAGTTAAAAGGAAAAGGCTAAGCCCTTTCCCCTATTATATTCCATCTCTTGTGTTTCTAGTTCTTGGTATGGTACTTGGCACATAGTAGGCACTTAATAAATATTTAGTTGATTTTACTCATCCTGAAGTAGTTCTTCTCATATATGATACTCTCTCTTAACTCCCAGTATTCCCTCTGTCTGTCCGCCATGCATGGATTTCTTTCTCCCCTTTTCTCAACCTTCTGGACCTCCTTCAAGAGAACTTAAATCTTACCTTCTTTAAAAGCCCTTATGGAGAGCCCTCTAGGTTCTATTGAGAACAAATCATAGTAGAGTCATTTCATGTCTTTGTCAATAGGTCATGGAAGATAGATGGGACTGGGGAATGCCGTAGGTAGTCAATAATATACTTGGATTTTAGCAAGGCAGCTGAAAAAAAAATCTCTCCATATACATGCTGTTCATCTTTCATTTTCAAAGAGGACCAATGCCCTTATGGTGTAATGTTTTGACTTGCCCTTGAATTGGATTTAAGTGAGGCAGAGTAGTACAAAGTCATCCACCTCAATCTCTCTTCCAGAGTCATCCAAGTCCAGTGGCAAGACAAAATTGATGATGGCCGTGATCCTGGATGCGGTAGATGGCCTCAGCATCTTGGATGTCTGACCAAGCTCTACGTGTTTCACAGCATCTGTTCAGCTGCCTTAATAGTTTTTGGAACAAAGTGTTCTCATTCCCCAGTCTGCTGGAGGAAGTTTTCACATGCTTGGGGGAGACATCCTTCTAACTCACTGATGGGGCTGAGACCTGTCACTTACTTTCAACTTGGTTTAGTCCATCTGCAGAGATAGTTTTACCTGAGTGTGGTCATTGCGCATGCTACAGCTTCTTGGAGCCAAAGGTGAGAATTCAGTGACCGTTGGGCACCCAAGGTCCATGATGGTCAGCCCTGAAAAGGGCTTGTTAAGCTCTCTCACCAGAGGTGCTAGTCCTTCCTGCACACCCCCCACATCCCACATATCCATGGGAACCAAATGGAAAGATGTACGCTGAATGGACAGTTAGGTGGATTTGTAACATCTTAATAATGGATTTAAAACATGGATTGATGCTGACCAAATGTCCTGTGGAATACTTTTAGGATCCAACTTGACTCTCTTGTATTTAACATCTTGTCAATGACTTCTGAAGTTTGCACCTCAGGCCCATCCTTGACATACATGGAACTAGAATCATAAAGTTTTAATAAGTAATCATTCCCATCTATGGATCGTTTTTGCTTCCAGCCAGATATATCTGGGAACTTTTAACATTAGCTTTTACTCAAATTTTCTCATCCCTGTCATGCTGATAGACCAAAGAACACCAAGAAATTTAGAAACAGAGGATAGTTATCCAGGCCAGATATAGACAGTAATATACCAGAGATTAATCAGAATTCACATTTCTGGCAAAATCAACAAATAAGGAACTATCAAATTCATCTACTCAGCTATCCAGAAGGGATGAAATGCTGCTTTGCAAAGAGAAGCAGAAAGGTTCTCTGTATCTGCCCTTTGTCTCTAGGTACCTTAGAATTACTTAGGAATACAGGTCTCTGGCCCTTACCATGCCCCAGGCCAGGATCAACCAAAGTCTTCTGAAAAGTTCTCATAGTAGTCTCTCCATGTGCTGCTTGCTTGCATGCTTCACTCTCTCCTAATGGTTTTTTCTGTATTTCCCTTCCATAAGTCCTTCTTTACAAAAAGGAAGATGGGGCAAGCCTCTGGGTCAAGGCTAGCCTTTCCTCCAAGTCTCTCTGTCCCAAAGGCAGGTTCTACTGAGAAATGTAATCTCTTCCCTATCAGTCATGCCTGTCATGTTGGATGAAGGGATGGATGACATCCTTATCAAATGAGCAGATGACAGAGAATCATAGAACTACAGGATGTCAGAGATGGAAGAGACCTCAGTGGCTCTAGTACAAATCAAACCTGAAAAAGAATCCCTCTAAACTATACCCAGCAAATGTTTATTTGACCTTCTCTTGAAGAGTTTAAATGAGGTGGAACCCATTATCTCTTCAGGCAGTGCATTCCATTTTGAGACAGGCGTAATTAATAGGAAGTTTTTCCTAGCATCAAGCATAAATTTGTCTGTTTGCCACTTCTACAAATTTTATGTTCTGTCCTCTTGTGCCAAGCAAAAACCTGTAATATTTCTTCCACATGATGGTCCTTTTAAGTACATGAACATAGTCCTGATGTTCTCCCTAAGTATATTCACCACTATGTTAAACAGCTCAGTTTCCTTTCATTAATCATCCAGCAAAGATCCTCCACCATTCTGGGCATCCTCCTCTATATATTCATCAATTTAATAATATCCTTCCTAAACTATGCCATCTAGAGCTCCAGATGTGTACTGAGAAAGGCAAATTGTAGGTATGTGTGTGTGTGTGTGTGTGTGTGTGTGTGTGTGTGTGTGTGTGATTTCTTAATTCTTGTACATTATGTTAAGACTTTTATAACTTCCTTAACTGCATTTCTGACTCCTACTGGGCTTTCAGTCCCTTTAAACCCCATATACAAAGAATTTAGAAGAAGACTACAAATGAAGTCACAGATGTCTGTTGTATTAAATGTTTTTTATTTCACTATATAACTAAATTCGGCACAAATAACCAACCTTTTATTAAAAAACAAACAAACAATCTCTTACTTTCCATTTTAATTAAGTTTATTTAACTAATTAATTAAAAAATTTTCCCATGGTTACATGATTCATGTTCTTTCCCTCCCCCTTCTCATCCCTCTCACATAGCCAAGGAACAATTCTACTGGGTTTTACTTACCTTCCATTTTAGATTCAATATTGGTTTCAAGGCAGAAAAGTGAGAAGGGTTAGGTAACGGAGATTAAGTGACTAGCCCAGGGTCACAGAGCTAGGAATGTCTGAGACCAAATTGAACTTAGGGCCTCCATCTCCAGACATGGCTCTCTCTCCACTAATCCAACCAGCTACCCACTAATCAATCTTTTAATAATGTGCTATAATAGTGTTGGTCTGGAGTCAGAATCAAGCCCGCTTATTTGTAAGGGTTAGACTTGATTGAAAGGGAGAATGGCATTAACTCTTCTTTAGTCTTCCAATACCAGCCCCATTCTTGAAGATCTTGCAAAGACTGGGTTTTCAGAGGACATCTGGGGCCTTCTTTCAATGATGCAGGCTCAAATTTGTTTCTTTAAATCTAAATATTTGGTGGTCACCCATCCTACCTCTTCTGCGCAAAAAAGGATGAGGAGGAGATTCAATAACCATCACAAGAACTGGTTGTCCCATAGCATAACCCTGTTCTATGTTTCCCACAAAAATAGTATGAGTTTCTTTATTAAATGCTGTCTCTAAATCCAAGCTATTTGCTGTTGTCATTCACCAGCTTTAGAAGCCCTGTAGAGATATAACATAATGTGGACACTATTTTTATAAGGACTTATATCGTTTTAAAATGACCTGTACACTTCAGTGGGATCCATTTTCAAAATCAGGAATAATTAAGGGTGGATTTTAAGATGTATACTCTATGTTAATACTCAAAAGAATCTGTGATTGTATCAGTATTGGACTCCCTAAATGAGAATTCCTCTGTCAGTGAGGGATTCTGACATCTGACACATCACCGACTTGGAAATGAGTTCATGCGAGTTGCCTGAGGCTCACGGAGATCCAGTAAGTTGGTCAGGGTCGCACAATACATGTTGGAGGCAGGAAGTGAAGTCACACTGATCTTCCATATTCCGAGCCCAGGACACTACACTATGCCCAGTTTTAATCTCTAACTCTGATGTATCTAAAATCAACTCATATGTCTGAGCTACCCCATATCTTTGACAGCAAACGGAATTAATGATTTTGCTCTACACCTTTTTGCTACATCCAACCAGTTGCTATTTAAACCCAATTCCTCTGCCCTTTGGAAATCCAAGTTCATGCAAGAACATGCACGTTTCCTCAGTACGATGGTCTCACTGGATGGGAAGGAGCTTCCATGACTGAGAAGATCTAAATAATGACATCATGCTGCCAACAGGAGCAAACAGGGCTGGATGGTTCTCTTTGCAAATGTGCCACAATCGAGTTGTTATCCTCAGCTAATTCAGGCAGGGCAATCCTGACAAAGTTCTAACCAGTTAGGAATTGTATAAAAAGCATATTTATGCCACACTCGTTGTTCTCAGCTGCGGTAATAACAGTGAGCATTTATATGGTACTTGAAGGTTCCCACAGTGTTTTGCATTTCTTATTTCACTTGAATCTCATAATAACTTTGTAAGGCAAGTGCAATTATAAATTGGAAAACCGAGGCTGAGAGAGGTGAAGGAACTTTCTTAGGGTCCCACATAGATTAAGCACTTGATGTTGGATTAAACTCAGGCCTTTTTGACTTACCATACAGGGAGTTACCCATTCCAATTAGCACTGGGCATGCCAATTTTTTTTAACTCTTGCTTTCTATCTTAGAACCAATAAGAGGATCGGCAGTGGAGGTTAAGTGACTTGTCCCTTGTCACACAGCTAGGAAATGCCTGAGGTCATATTTGAATCCAGGACTTCCTGTCTCCAGGCCTGGCTCTCCATCCACTGAGCCACCTAGCTGCTCGTGGGCATGCCAATTCTCATATAAGCCATCTTGTGACTACATGCATATATAATGTTTTTCTCTAGGAAATGAGGCCAACGGTTGCGTTTTCTTAAATGTTTTCTCTCTTGCCATTAAAAGCACAGAATTCTGTACTTAATAAGTGTGGAGACAGACAGATGATGGAGAGATAAAGAAATAGATTGCTAGATAAATAGGATAGATGATAGATAAATAGCTAGGCAGATAGATTGACAGATAAATAAAAGGTGGATTGATAGATAAGTATGATAGGTAGGTAAATGAAGTAATAGGACAGATGATAGATACACACATTGATAAAAGATAGAGATGATCAATGGCGAGGTAGAGATGATGGAAAGATATGCTAGGCAGATGATGGGCAGAGAGATGATAAAGAGTCAGATGGTAAATAGTTGATAGAGAGATATAGAGCATATGTTAGGTGCTTATTATGTGTTCAACACTGTACTGAGTTAACAGGGTAGTCCTTGCCCTCTTGGAGCTTACATTCTAATAGCAGAGAACAGTCCACAAAGGGGTATTTGTTTAAGTTAAATAGGAGATGTTTATACCTCAAAGCAGTGGAGAAAAGGTCACAGAACCTCAGAGGTTATCTATTTTAATGCCTAGTCACCACCAATTTCCTGTTGGACATTTCCAACTGGATGGAACACGTTGTCTTTCCCCCAAAACTTTCCTGCTTCTGAATGCCTCGATTTTTATCAAAGGTACCATTAGTCTTCTAATCTCTAAGGTCTGTGATAGGTGTGTGTGATAAAGTGGGAGTTAGGCTATAGAGCATCTATCCAGTGGGGGAGGAGGGTTGGATAAGCAAATTAGTTTATCCCAAGGTAGCTTCCATATACAAATGTGACAACCCTATGTTGGCCCCCTCCCTCTTTGCCTCAGGCTACTCCCATGCTTGGCCCATTGGTTAAGAACTATACGATTTCCCAAAGTTGATATTCAGTCTGTAGCTCTGGTCTGATGATACAATCTTGGTACCCCCCCTTATACATTCTAATGCAGTAATCGTGGGTTATCCTGGACTCCTCACTCTCCCTCCCATTTATAGGTCAAATATTGCCCATTTTCTCTTTCTAGAACACCTCTTGCATAGAATACCTTCTTTCCACTCACACTGCTGGGACCAAGCTTTGGGTCTTCATCACCTGCACTGAAGATAGCAATAACTTCAGATTTGGTCTCCCTGCCTCAAGTTTCTTCGCTCTGCTCTATCCTGCTGCTCAAGCAAGTACAGATGTAACCAGATCATTCCTCTCCTCAGGAAAGCTCAGTGGTACCATTTAGAATCCAACAATATCTCCTCTGTTTGACTTGTAAAGTACTTTGCAACCAGGCTTAATGTACATTCTTCTCCCTTCCTCATTCTGGGATGCAGCCGTATTGGACTTCTTTTTGTTCATCACACATATCAGTCCATCTTTGAGCTCTCTGCCTTGGCATTGGCTGACCAACAATGATTCAGTAGGACAAAAATCAAGGGATTCCAACAAAGCACAGAACACAGAGTTCAGCTGATTTGCTAAGGAAAGGGAGAAAGTAGGGGCTAATCAGGGTCAGGGTTGAATTCTGCCGGCACAGAGAGATTGTGGGATACTGATGCAAAATAAACAGCACTGAACCTGAGATAAGGAAGATCTCACTTCAAAGCTGTCTTCAGACCTTGGATGAGTGACCTTGGACAAGTCACCGATTCTCTTCCAGTCTCACTTTCTTTATCTGTAAAAGGGAGATAATAATAGCATCTATCTTCCAGGGTTGTTGTGATGATAAAATGAGGTAATACCTTGCCCTTTGCAAACCTTAGCCCTGTTGTTTATTATTGATTTTGTGTCCTCTATATGTTGGGATGAAATATGGTTATGTGAAATTGCTTTTGATTATGTTAATAAAATTGCTGTTACTATTTAATTGCTACTTATTTGCACAATTACATTAATGCTTCTCTGCTAAGTACTGTTTGCTTGGAACATTGCTTTTTTGTGTCGTCATTGGTTGTTGGATATGATCATCATGGATCAACTTCATAGGCAGATGGAATATAACTTATTCAGAGGTATTATTATGAAGGGACTTAGGGCTTTTTTGCTTCATTTTAGGAGTGGGTCCAGAGCATAAAAACCAGGATATTAGAGAAGAGAAATATGAGAAGAGTTGGTAGATTAAGAGACACTGTGCAGAAAATGTGAGAGTGGGAAGACCTCTCTGTAAGCACTTTGCAGATTACCTGGTCCATTTGATTATTTATATACTCTGGATATACTAATGGCACCCAGGGACCATTTTGCAAACTATTTCCTGAGGAAGGTTGATAGGGGAGCAGATAGCATAAGTTAGGAAGACTCATCTTTCTGAGAACAAATCTGTCCTCTGACACTTACTTGCAAGTCACTTCACCCTGATTGCCTCAGTTTCCACATTTGTAAAATGAGCTGGAAAAGGAAATGGCAAAACACTCTAATATCTCTGCCAAGAAAACCCCAAATGGGGTTATGAAGAATTGTGCATGATTGAAAAAGACATAAAGCCCAGAGAGACTGAGAGGACTTAGAAACAACAATTTTTAAAATGCTCACTTATCATTCTGTTCCAAAGCTACAACAATCTGAGGAAGTTTATCTTTTGGTAAGCCACTATTGACTAGCACCCAGTCCCATTTAAACACTTAATAATAATAATTAGCTTTTTCAAAGGGATATTTACTTTGAAGATAAGACAAGAACATAAATAATTTCCTTCAATACCTCATGTATGTATTTTTCCCTCCATTCACTCTTTCCCCCCTTTTGCTTTTCTCTGAGGAAAGAGGGACCAGACCCAGGACAGTTTCCATAGAATGCTGGCTGTACCAAAGCCAAGTCCTCAACTAAGTAACTAAAGCCTTTGGAATCTGCCCATTTTCCAGTTCTAGTTTCATAACTGCTATCAAAGAGTTTGCTGTCTACCATGCATTAGTGGACCAGAACCAGTTACAGAATGTCTAGGCATGCTCCAAAGTGTCTCCAAGGTACCTTCTTTCTCTCATCGGGACATTCCTTGGAGCAGTGTGGGAGGTGAATCAGTTACATTGTACATACTCATAGGGACTGGGCTCATTGCTTAGTCCTCTATGACACCCATCCTAAAATCTATCAGCCAGCGATTCTGATCCTATTTGACTGTTATGCACATTGGGGATGGGAGAGAGATCTCAGCTTTCAAGATCCTACAAATTTAGTTTGGTGTTCACAAGTGCATAATCTATACATTTGATAGAGATAAAAAATTATTAGATTGTTTTAATGAGAGAAAGATGTCTCAGTATGATACCACTGTAAAATTTAAGCTAAGGAAATTCCATAGGAAGTAGTGAGAATGGGGAGAGGAAAAGGGAAAAAAGTACCTTCTAATAGAAGGGCCACTGAAAGGGGTAATGAGTTTCTGAGCAAACTTGAATCAGGCAAAGGGAGGGGGAAGCTGTCTAGAAGCTCAACTTACCTTGCTCACCAGGACCACCTGGTGGCACTACTTACAAGAATAAAGTTAGTAAAGTTGAATTCTCTTCCTTCCTTCCTTCCTTCCTTCCTTCCTTCCTTCCTTCCTTCCTTCCTTCCTTCCTTCCTCCCTCCCTCCCTCCCTTTT
>NC_058135.1:17978236-18043065 GCF_016433145.1 Gracilinanus agilis | reverse complement strand
CTTCCTTCCTTCCTTCCTTCCTTCCTTCCTTCCTTCCTTCCTTCCTTCCTTCCTTCCTTCCTTCCTTCCTTCCTTCCTTCCTTCCTTCCTCTGCAACAGGTATCTATTTCATGCCTAGAATCCCCAAAAGGAATGAAACCCAACAATAGGTACAAATTACTGACTTGTGAAAAGAAGGGTGATTTACCACTTGTTAGAGAGAGTCTGTCTAGTTAGAAATGCTTGATTTTATACAAAGTGAGATTGAGTACAAAAGCCATATTCTTTCATTTTGATAATATTGAAGGTTTATAAACATTGCATAGTACATAAGAAAATAATCCTTTTTTTCATTGACAGTCAAGGAGATCATTAACAGGGAAGTCTCAAAGCTAAGGGCATGGTTTATAAACCTGGCTGACAAGAAGTCCAGGACAACAGCACTCCATTCCAAGTTAAGTTTTCCAAAATAACTGTGATGAGAAAAATTTGAAAAGAAAAATAATCCAACACCTTCGACCACTGCAGCTGACACCTTGGAAAGCAATGATTAACTTCCTCTAACCTGAGGCTCCTGCTTTCATAGTGTGTGTTTGATAGATCTCTGGGATAAATTTACACGAGTACCCCTAAATCTAGGTAAAGTGTCCTTGTTTGTTTGGGATTCTTTTGAACAAAACCTTATTTGGGTAAGTTTGTAGATGTATAGATTTCCTCAACAATATGGAAAGATCTAGTGTGTGTGAAAAAATCAATAATACAGCCCACTCCATCTGTCTAAAGCAAGGGAGAGCCATCTCTCATGCTGCCATAATGTTACCATGCCCTTTCATACCACCTCTCACATCATGAGAAGCTAGTATCCCCTAGCACTATTCAGACTCCTCTATCTTTGGTCTTTACCATTTAGTCTGCAGCCCTACCGATCACAGTGCTCAAGGAAATCTTTCCATGACTTTATAATTATTTGAATTATAAGAAAGAGACTGCCTCCATTTGCATCCCTAGTGCTTAGCACAGTGCCTGGCATGTAATGACTTCTTATTAATGTTTATTAGTTGTCTGACCATGGCATACTTCTTCCATGTCTAAAGATCACTGCCTATATGAACAATCTGAATACATTGGAAACTGGGCCAGTGCCCAAGGAACCAGGCTTTGCAAACTATAAGGGACTATGATGGGTGCATCCTTCAAATACTTATCAAATCCTTTAAAATGGGATCGCACCACTTCCTTTCTGAATCCATGCTATATCTAGCCCAACATCAAACATAGAATATGCCCCCTGGGCAGCTCAGGGTCCCACTCTGACACCCTTACTGCCAAAAGAAAGGTCCTCATGGCAGGGTAGGTAATGAGGAAGCTTTGGATTCTGAAGTGTAGTCTTCTATCAGAAAGCCCTAGATGATGTTTCATTGGCCGGTGCAGGTAGATACGTTGTGGAGCATTACATGTCACGTCAGGAGAACATTCTGAAGTATGTCCCTATACTCTGGCACCTCTTTGAACAAAAGCAAGCATGGAGCTTATTTCTTGTTAGGCTGCATTTTCATTTTTAGTCAGTCTTCATTGAAATAGGACTAAGCTGCATTCTGTGTACGTACCAAACACAACAACTGAAATGTATGGATGTGGCTCTTGAAGAACAAATGATAGAAGTGTGTTAGGAAGTCTATAGATGAAGCAAAAATAGCAAGAACTTTAGGCAATAGCAGTAATGCTTGAAGGAATGGAGACAGTCATCTAAACAGTGGCTGCAGGTCAGCCCAAGGCCACTCACTGAAGAACAAGAACAAAGGCTCCCACTTCTCTATAGAAGGGACATTCCATGACTGTCATAGTGAGGATGAACGGAGATGAAGGGAGAACCCAAAATGAAGGAAGGGAGGTTTTCTGGCTAATAATTTGTAGGAGGGATATCAGAGGCTACAGGGAAGGGAGGTGATTCTAAGAAGTCTATCTAGAGCCTCTGTCACTCACCCACTCACTATATAACCTTGGACAAGTCCCTTCCTTTCTCTGAGCCTCAGTTTTCTCCTCTGTGAAATGAATTAATTGATGTCCAATATTTCTTTCTGACTCTAAATTGATGATACTAAGCATTTATATTTGGGTGTCAGTCTATTATTTGGGTGTCAGTCTATTAAAAAACTCAGAGAGGAAAATAAAGGACTTCTTTACCTCCCTTTCCTTCTGACTCAGGTAACAAAAAGTCCTGTCCATCCTTCATGCCCTGCTCAAATGCCCTTTCTTTCATAAAGTCTCCCTACCCTGTTCTAAACCAAACTTTTGTACTTTTCTTATTTGTGCTCTCCATTTGGCCATATGCCCCCACAGGAGCAGATTAATCATAATAGTTTAATTGAATTATGGTTACTCATGTTTATATTTCATCCTTCTGAAAGTATTACAGGGTTTTAGAGAGAGTGAGAATTGCTCTTTGTTTTTCTGTCTCTCCCCTGGGCCATTTCTTCTCAGTCAATGCTCTCCTGCCCAAAGATGGGACTGCAAGTTAGTTCACTGGCAGGGGGGACACTGTTTATTCTACAAATATTTTACATTGCACCATTTTGCCAGTGAACATGAGTCAAGAAGGATGTAAAGATAACCAGGCAGAATTATTTCCTATTTGCACCCTTTGGCTTTGCACATCTAGGGAGGAGAAGGCAGGCTAGGGTAAGTGGACCATCATCACCTATACACAATGCTCAGCAAAGAGAGTCAAGTTTTTAAGGACACATTTTCCTAGGAGACCAGCTTCTGGGGCATATCGATGTAGATTAGAAGACCATAGGAGGAATGTTCTCTTCTTGGAAGTTTTTGCATAAAACTTCAAATATTCCATTGGGATGAATGTGGTCCCTTTTGGAAGATACAACTCCATTGGTGCTTAGTGTTAGTGGTTGGGTCAAAAGCTCCAGTCAAATCATTCCAGTTTCTTATGGAGTAATGGAGAGAAAATTTTTAGGAGTGAAGCAACATTGAGCATTCACCATGTCCAAACTGGAACTTACCATGTTCCCTGTAAATTATCTTAGCTTCCCAACTTCCCTATTCCAGTTGAGGGCAACATTTTTCTTCCATTCACTCAGGGTAGAAATCCTTAAGGCATATTTTACTCCTCTTCCTCCCTCACCCTCCATAGTCGGGTTACAAGTCTTACCAGTTTTGCCTTCATACCCACCTTCTCAGAACATGCACCACCCTAGTCCAGAACCTCATTAGCTCTCTCACATGACATCTTTCCAATTGTTTCTCTCCCTCTGTGCTAGTCTTTTCTCCCTCCAATCCATCCTCCATACAGCAGACTAATGATCAAATTTGACCATGTCATTGACCTTTAAGAAAGCCTCTAGGATCTCCTGATTGCCTGGAGGAAAAAGGATGGATTGCCTGGCCTGTTACTGGAAGGTTTCCATGGTCTGGCTGATCTACTTCCATGACCTTTTTCTTTCAGCATACTTTCTAGCCAAACCAGAACTGGTTGTAATTATTTTACAGGAATCATAGGTTATAGATTCAGAGCCAGAAGAGACTTTTTAGGATGTTTAGTCCAATCTTCTCATTTTACAGATAAAGAAACTGAGGCACAGATTAAGTGACTCGTCCAGTGTCTTACTGTTACTAAGTGCCTGGTGATAGTATTTGAATTTAGGTCTTCCTTATCTCAAGTACAGAATTTAGTTCTTTCATGTTAGTATTCAATCTTGCCCTGAACTCTCTTACCTACATGCTTTTGTGCAGGCTAGGTACCAAGTCTGGCAAGCATCCTTGTCCTTTATCATTGTCTATTCAATTTCTTTTGCCCTTAATAGCTGACATGTAAAACCTTCTTCCACTTTGACCACTGGCCTTTCTGGCTTCCTTTGAATCCAAATTAAAATCCCATCTTCTACAGGAAGCTTTTCCCAAATCACTCAATGCTAGCATCTTCTCTCTGTTGATTATTTCCCATTTGTCTTGAACAAAGTTGTTTTCTTGTTGTCTCTCCCATTAGATTGCAAGATCATTAAGGACAGGAACTGTCCTATGCTGCTTTTTGTATCCCCAGCACTTAGGACAAAGCCTGGCACATAGTAGGTACTTAGTAAATGTTTGATGAAGGGGCAACTAGGTGGATGAGTGGATTGAGAGACAGAACTCCTGGGTTCAAATCTGGCCTTGACACTTCCTAGTTGTGTGACCTTGGGCAAGTCACAACTCCCAATGCTTACTGCTCTTTTGCCTTGGAACCAATCCACAATAAATATTATAAGGTGGAAGGTAAGCATTAAAATAAAAATAATTTGATGACTAACTGATTGACTTTGCCTGCACCATCTCCTTTGATGTACCTCTCCCACCCCAACCCTGGGACATGAGTACTATAGCCATTGTTAAACTCATCTTACATATGAGGAAACTTCCCAAAGGGCTTCATATCCTATCACTGTGAAGGTGAGTTGGGTCATAAAAGAGAATGTCTTGGGAAGATGGTAATTAGCAAAGGAGGCCATATATACTATCAGAAAACCAACACTTTAGTTAATAAATCATCAAATTTTGGATCTTCTCCAACTCTTTCATTTCAAAGATGAAGAAACTGAGTTCCAGAAAGGTGTTGGAACTTTTCCAAGTCACAAATAGAACTGGGACTCCAGCCCTGACCCAGGGTCTACTATGCTAGGCTCCTTTTTCATGTTTATTATATAAATTCAGGAATGTTGAATTGAAAACTGTTTTGAAATAACCATGTCTCTTTCCTAGAATGTCACAATTAGTCCTCAGAAATACTTCAGACTTTTCTGGTTTATATTTTGCATGATTACAATTAAATTAATAATTGATCCTAATATCATTTGTTCCTTTTAAAAAAGTAATTGCATCTGTTTAATCTGCTTCTTTCCCACCCATCACCCAGGTAGATTTGAGACAATAAACTTAAGTCCAAATAAAGTGATTCTCTCTTTTTACAGCATTAAGTAAAGTGGAAGTTTTATAATTATCAAATCAGGGGAAGAATTAAATGAGTCATTTAATTTGTTCTATGTAGACAGTTAACCCAGATGATTTAAGACAAAAAAATTCACATTGTTGCTGGACTTTTTACAATTTTCTGGGTTCATTGATCAAATCAACATTTTTTTTTGTTGATTTGGATAAAACAATTGATGACATGCTTGTCAGATTTGCAGATGGCACAAAGCTGAGAAAGATGATTAGTGCATTGAATGATAGCCAGAATTCAAAACGATCTTGGCTGGTGACAATGTTGGTTCAGATTTAATAATAGAAATTATAATGGGGATAAATGTAAGGCTGGGATAGTCAAATCCAATGGCTTCTTTCAGATCCAACAGATCTTCTAAAAAGGGAGCTGGGATATGAATGGATTACAAGCTCAATGTTGAGTCATCAGTGTGAAATAATAGCACACAAAGCTGATGCAGTCTTAGGTGACAAGAAAAGACACATCACATCCATAATGAAGTGGGTTATAGTTCCACTCTTCTCCCATTTGGCCACACATCTTCTGGAGAACTGTGTCCATTGGTGGGTGCTACCCAGGAAGTACATTGACTATCTCATCTCTGACACATGCTGACTTTGTGACCCTGGGCAACACTATTATATATAGCAATACTCTAGGTTAGTGATGGGCACACTTTTTAAAGACGGGGCCAAAGGAAAGGAAATGCTCATCTGTCAGTCTGTTTCTAAGGCAACTCTTTCGAAGTTCCATTGAATTGTATCCTACTCATTGTATTCGTTAGATTAGGAATAATGTCCTGTGGCTGGATAGAACATTTCAGGGGGCCACATCTGGCCCATGGGCTGTAGTTTGCCCATCACTGCTCTAGGCAACTCTCTACATTGAAGAGAAAGGGCCAACCTATGGTGATAGAAGAAATTTCCTTTTTCAGGGTAGTTCCCTATTCCAAAGAAAAAGGAGTTATAAGTCTGGTGTCTTGGGCATTGTCCAGGGGAGGAGGTGTTGAGCTCATGATATGAAGATTAGGTGGAAAAATGGGGATATAGCCTAAAGAAGAGAAGGCTTGGGGGTGGACATGAAGGATGCATTTAGAATATTGGTAGGGCTTTCATCTGGTAATGGGGACTAGTCTTGCTCTATTTGACATCAGAGCATGGAGAGAGAGTGATAGAGTTAGTTTTGATGTAAATCTTTCCTAATAGAAGAGTTCTCCTAAAGTAGAATGATCTCCCTCTGGGAAAAGAGGCTTCCTTCTCCTTCTTGGAGGTCTTATACAAAAGCAATATGACTGCTTATCATAGGTGCTGTGAGAAGACTCTTGTTCAGATCTGCATTGCCTCAAAAGACCTCAGAGGTCTCTAATAAATCTGAGGTTCTGTGACATATGAACATACTTGGAGAAATGTGACCCTATTCTCTACTTTGCATTATCTCTGTTTACTGGCCATGTCAGCAAGCAGCCAACTTAAGAGAAGCAGCCTCTCATCAGAAAGGACAACAAATTTGATTGACATGTAAAATAGACAACTTACCTTATGTTAAACAAACCACCTTTCCAAAATAGGAAACATTTAATATTGTTTTACATTCACGATCCTGCAATTTTCAAGACATTCTTGCTGACAGGGTTCTTATAGATTAATTGACAACATTCTGAGTCCCCCTGCCCCCGTTTTTAAAGATGTACACTTTAAATAAAGTCATTAAATAGAGGAAAATGATAAAAGTCTAGAATTCTGGTGATAGGCTAGTTGAACAGCTCCATCAAAGACATTCCAGAGAGAGAGAGAGAGAGAGAGAGAGAGAGAGAGAAAGAGAGAGAGAGAGAGAGAGAGGAAGAGAGAGCTCAAGCTCGGTAAGAGTAAGGCTCCTTGATGTTAATCATGGTTCAATAGAGTCAAGGGATGTGTTTGTTAACACTTGGTTTTGCTTTTCCCTTTCTTTTCTTTTTTTCCTTCTCTCTCTCTCTCTCTCTCTCTCTCTCTCTCTCTCTCTCTCTCTCTCTCTCTCCATCAGATAATAGATATTTAATGAGACTACTTGGAAACCTTTCACAGGAATAGATAAGAAACACTGGGATTCCATTCCCACTGGAAGTTCACTAGTTCCCAGCATTATACATTTCTTTTGTTGTTAATGAGGATTAAATGACTATGTGACTTTAAAAGCATGATCTCTATTTTCCACACCATCTGGAGGTTTCTCTTACTCTGAGGCTAGGTGTTGATAAACTAGATGTTCAAATGAAAGCAAACACTTCACATGCATTAGCCACGTAAATTTTCCATAAGGCCATTCAGGTCTGATGCAGGACAGCATTGTGGCATCTTGTTAACTTGCTACAGGTTATATTGTGGACCACACTCAAAATAATGTACAGTGTTCTAGACATACTGGGAAAAGAGGAACAACATATTGGACTGGATTGGAAGAAACAAAACTCAGGGCAGGATCCTCACTCTCCCCTTCTCTCTCTCTCTCTCTCTCTCTCTCTCTCTCTCTCTCTCTCTCTCTCTCTCTCTCTCTCTCTCTCTCTCTCTCTCTCTCCTTTCTGTTAAAAACCATGTATTGAATTTAATTGTTTAGTAAAGCAAGCATTACATAATGCTTTCAATATTTTAAAATTATGGGATAAAAGTTTACATCCAAAAAGATGAATGGAAAATTGTGCTTTCAGACAGTAGTGTTAGTTATCATACAGGGTTTCCCAATTCCCGATGTGTCTCCCTATGGGATACTGAGGGAATGTCTCTGGATCACGTATGTACGTGCAGTTTCCATCCTGGTCCTGCCAAAGTTTAAAGCATGTGTTTGCCTCCATGTAGCAAAGACACCCAGGGGGAAGGAAGGATCCGGATTTCCTGCTGAAGACAACAGTGTCCCCCAAAACCTCGGTGTTGTCTCCCTATTGAATAGCTTTGACTGAGGCTCTCTGCCTGGGACTCCTTGGGAGGCAGACAGAGCAGAACTGGGTTGCAGACGGCCTGGAAGGGAAGGCTATTCTGGTGTGAGGTGCCATCAGGGGCGTGTCAGTGCCACAAGCAGATGCTGCTACTGGAGTGACACGTAGAACCCACTCCGGCTGGGGAAAGGTACAGTTTGCCATTGGGACAGGCACAGAGCTCATACACAGTCTGTTGAGGTCCTGGGGAGCTTGGTGGGGCAGCTGAAAAGGAGCCCACAGGCAGATTTCCCAGACGAATGGTGTCTGCATTTAAAAATATCTAGGAGGAAAAGAAACCAGAGTTTAATGTTTCTGGACATGGTAGCATCCTTCAGAACTTTGTTCTAATACCTGTCCATCCTCTATGATCCTTGTTTATGTCCTTCCCTATGCTCATCACAAGGCATCCTCTTGACATGCTAGAGGAAGGCTTCTTTTGACAACCAAATGATACCAAGTGAACTTGTCAGTTGCTTGCTAGCTCTTCCTTGCTCTTTACCGGTCCATATTAGAACTTGAATTTTTTTTTTTTTTTTAAAAGGAGGAGGAAATCTGGGCATAGTCAGATGTGGACATTTGATTTTTGGAAAAACTGGATAAAAAAAATCCCACAGCAGTTAAGGCAACCCAGAAGAAATTCTCACCAAAAAACTATGTCCCATTACATATGTGGTCATAGGATAGAAACACAATCCTTGAAGGAAGAATTGCAACCTATTTATTATCAGCTATACGAATACTCCAAATCACTAGAAACAAGATAAATGCATTTCAAAACATCTCTGAAGTTACTTTTTATGCTCAGAAATTTTGCAAAGATGATAAGAGATGGGGAATATTCAGTATTGGAGGGATTGTGGGAAGACTAGCATCCCAGGCCATTGTTGATAGAACTATAGGTTAACATAATCATTTTGGAAAACAATCAGGAGTTATGCAAATAAAGTTATTATAATGTCCTTTAATCCAGAATTTTTGCCATTAAGAGGTCATTGATTAAAAGAAATTCTTAATAGACACCAAAATATTTAAAGAAATGCTTTTTGTGATAGGAAAAGAAGAGAAAAAAAAGGATTCATTGAGGGCTAACTAAAAAAAATTTGTAGTACATGATGTGATGGAAACAATAAATAAGATGAATACAGAGAAGTATGTAAAAACTTATGTGAACTGATATAAAGAGTCAAGAAAATTAAATATTTGGTAAAGACTTCAACAACATAAATGGAAAGAACAACTATAAAACAGTCTAAAATGAATGTTACAAAATTACAAAGAAGGAACATAGACCTGAGGAAACACCTTCTTTCTTTGCTTTGCAGATTTGGAAAGTTGATGGGTGTGGAATATTGCAAATAGTTTTAGATTTCTTTCTATAGTTTGATAATTTTTTCTTTTTCCTCTTTAGGAAAAAAATGTTATTTTTTATATAGGAACAAATCTCTGGAAGTGGGAAGGGAGAGGGATACAAGAGGAAAATTAAGGATACATAAAAAAATAAATGCTAATAATATCTGCGTATCCTTAACATTGTTAAGCTGGAAGTGCCCTCACAATGGAAGGCCTTGAGACCATGCCATATTAATATCTATTGAAGTGCGTGATAAAGCATTGTATAGAAGAGGTATAAAACTCATTTGACTTAATTTTGGAAAGCAGATGTAGGGACAATTGGTGTGAGTTGCAGAGGGACACACTTATGCTCTCTGTAAAGAAGATGCCACTAACAATGAGAACTATACAAAAGTGGAACGGGTAATTGCAAGAGGTAACAGCATCTCCCCAGAGGTTTTCAAGTCTACTGTGGTTAAACATTTATGGGCATATTGCTTAGAATATTTTTTCTCCAAGCATGAGTTGGATAATGGGGCCATTTTGGTCCCTTGTAGTCCTAGGATTCTCTCTGGGCTTTAGTTTCTTTGTCTGCAAAATAAGAGCTTTGGATACTAGGAAGTTTAGAATCCCTTTAGCTCTAACCACTATGGTCCTATAATCAAAGAAAATGGCGTAGAAGCATTAGATCAAGAAAGGTGAGTGGCCAGTCCTCTCTAGCTGGCTTTCTTCTTATCCCCTGGCATACAAATAGGGATCAAGTAGACCCTTGATTGAATCAGGGCCAGGACATCTATTTGTGTAATACACCATTCAGGAGTCAATGGGGGCTGGCACCTCCTTTGAAACTTTCGATCTTAAAGAATTTCTAAGAGTGCTGAGGAGCTAAGTGACTCACCTTGGGTCACAGCCAGATGTAAATGGTGCCAGGTTGACTCAAGAGTCCTTGAACCTTGCTGGCAGTAAATGGGGCAGAAAGACATAGTGGTATTCAGTTTTTGTCCCAACCAGAATTTTGGGTGTCATTGATTACTGATTTGCTATTGCAGCCAGATCAATTACCACATAGGAACATTCATGAAAGAAAATTCTGAAGCATTCACGTATGTCTGTATATTTGTAACCAGATAAGCCTAATGCTTAACCTCCTTAATGGCAAGTCACTTAACCTCCATTGCTAGTGCAGTGGATATAAGTCAGGGAGACCTGAGTTTAAAGCCAGCCTCTGACCTTTACTAGTTGTGTGAACCTGGACAAGTCATTTAACTTCTCTTAGCCTCAGTTTCCTCATCTGTAAAAACAAGACAGGACTTCTCTAGTTATTGTGATGATCAAGTGAAAGAACAATTTCGATATACTTTGCAAACTTGAATGTGTTATATAAATGCTAATTTTTATTGTTACTAATTTATTCCCAAATATACAATCCCTCCTTGCTTCATTTTCCTAGATATATTATTTAGGTGACATTTTGCTGACCAGCACATTTAATTTTTCTATTTATCTATTTAATGATCATTTATTAAGGTCCATGATGTGCAATGCCAGTGTAAAGCTCAGGAGGAGATTTAGTGCTTAAGTAAGAGACAGTATCTTCCCTCATGAAGCTTACAGCCTAGTAAGGGGATAAGGCAGAAACTAAGATGGCATGTGATGGCCTGAAAGAGATGCATGATAAGAGAGTTGCAAACAGTGTTAGATAAGGTCTGGGGGTAATGGGACTAGGGAATTCTCTAAAGAAAAGCTATCATTTTCATTGGGAATTTTAAGGATGGCTAGGGTGATCATATTGCACATACACTCACATACATGTAAGTGTATACAGATATACACTGCATATGTATGATATATATATATATATATACATAACATAGCAGAATAGTTGTTTCTTGCAAACTTCTACAACCCAAATACTTCAGAAAAAATTAAATGCCAGACACATAGTAGCTAAAATTGAATTTACAAGATAACAAGACAAACATAAGCACCATAGAGAAGAAATTGGAAGACACAGGGGACCTTCTTTTCAATAAAGTAGAGACCTTGAAAAAGAAAGCAACAGATTTGGAATACTAAATACAGAAGTAGTAGAACATTTGGGAGGAGATAAACAAAAGACAACAATGCTAGGAGAATACATGAATTTTATAAAAGTACCTGAACTTTAAAATAGGATACAGATAAGAGAATATAAGGACCATAGGTCTCCAATAATAATGTGAGAATAAAAGAAATCTTCAGGAAATAATACAAGGAAACTGTAAAGAATATTTGAGGGGGCAGTGAGGTAGCTTGGTGGATTGAGAGCCAGGTCTAGATGTGGGAGGTCTTCAGTTCAAATTTGGACTCAGACACTTCCTAGTTGTGTGACCCTGGGCAAGTCACTTAGCCTCCATTGCCTAGCCCTTATCACTCTTTTGCCTTGGAACCAATACACAGCATTAATTTTAGAACAGAAGGTAAGACTTTTTAAAAAAGTATTTGAATATGGACAACAAAGTACTGATCAATCAAACTGACAGAGTACCACTGAGGCAGAATGGGAAAAATGATTGCAACTCCAAGGTATGTTATGATTTAATCTCATCTTTTCAATACTGTTGTGAGGAAGATTTGATTAGGTATTGATTAGGAAGTACATAGTAGGAAGGAGCTGGAGCTGGGAATTCCAGGTTGGAATGAAGGAGCAGGAAGAGGTGACTTGGCCCTGAGTGAGGACTCCATTAGTGGTGGGCAAAAACTGTTGCCAGCCTGGGTGACCTCAGAGCAAAGGACACCCTGCTTTCTGATTTTCCCCTGGGATCCTGTGTGGTGTGGCATCTAGCAAAAGGACAAAATCTATAGAGCCAAGGGAGGAGGAGAAGTTTGAGAACTGGAGGACAGTGCTTCAAGCAAAACCCTCACAACCTGGTACCTGAGATCATCTTGACTCCTGGCATCCAGAGATCATCAGTGGATAGCAGTGAGAATCCCAAAGCCACAAAGCCTAGCTGTACTCAAGCCTGGCAGGTTCCAGGTCTGAAGCAGAGGCATTTATAGCTCCTTGGTCCCTGTTAGTTTAGATCACTTAGATAAGAGTAGAATAAGTCCTCCCATTGCCCTGTGGTTTTATCCTTTAGATTGTAAGCATAGAAATCCCTTTCCCACCTTTTAGTCAAACATAATTAAAGTTGTTAATTCCCTTTTACCTTGTTAGCCTGTTTCTAGTCTCTGGCCTAGTGGAAGCTGAGTGACAGTTAAGATCAACTGCCATTCCTGTGGGAATCCAGTAAACTCTGGTCTCTTCACCCTGGTCCAGTCTGTCATAAATCCTAGAGTGTGTTCCCACAAACTACTTAGTTTATTATAATATCCCTGGTGACCCCATTACCTTACATATATTTTCTACAATACCAAACTAAAACTTATTGTAACCAGTTGGGAATTCAAATAACACACAAATAACAATCCTAAGAAATCAGAATGAATGACATAAAATGTTAATCAGCAGCAAAAAGCTCAAGTTGTATTTGGATTACATCAGACTAAAGAGTTATTTTTTCATTGGCATAGAGATTATTTGTCTGCCAATGGAAAATGTTGACATATTTAGTTTGTACCCTAAAATATTGTGGCTGTAATTTTGAAATATTGTTTAGTCATGAACAGGTGAACTTCAGCTTATTAAGGGGACAATCATCATGGATTCCTTGTAATATTTCATCTTCGCACATCATGTATTGTGCACTTGGTCCTATGACATCATAACAAACAACCATGTGGTTTGGGTTTATATATATCATGGGGAAATAACTAAACCTAATCTCTTACCAGAGACATTTAATATTTATAGAGCTCTTATGATGATAGTATTTGCCATGCAGTGGAAAGAGTGAAGAGTGTATAGTAATTATGAAAGTATCCCAGCTAAAGAAAATGACAGAGACCCTTGATTCAGATTACATATCTGGTTTTGGATAAATCACTTAACCTCTCAGCATGTTTTATCTGGGCTTAATTTTTGTTTGAATTAGGAAGGAAAAGAGAACAAAGAAACATTCTAAAAGCTATTTTGATGAAATCAGGGTGCATGTAAATAAGGCTTTCCCATTTGTAATGGGAGCCAAGAAGGAGGAGTTTATCTATATACTTCCCTAAACCACTTCTTAATTTAAGCCTATTTATCCCTCACTAATCCACAAAAGAGGACTACAAAATTCTAGAACTGATTCAAGAGACTTGAACGCCATGTGTGTTTGAGACGGTGATAGAGTAGGGAAGGGTTGAGAGAGGAAGTACTTCTTGGGATGCTTTATTCTGCCTCCTGTCTGTATTCTGGAGTGTCTTTCTCATATCTTTCCATATCTACATTTGACATTAGTCAGGACTGTATTAGAATATCAGGCTAAATTTGAATCTCCATATCTAAATTGAATGAGCAACAACTAGATACATTATAGAGAAGAATGAAATGAATGAGCCTTCCTGCAATGCTCTATGCCTGTGTTGGCATGGGAAAGGGGCTCCTTTCTCCTCCATAGTGCCTGTGGACATTTTCCCCATGTCCTGCCGTTCTGCTCAGCAGTTGAATGAGAGCATTTCTTCCCTCCTCTTTCTGGGGTAATGCAGGGGGCTCACAGGCAACTTGAAAGTGCAGTTCGGGCACACAATTTCAAAAACATTGGCCAGCACTGCTCTATGTTATTGAGATCCTTCTACTCTATTTAAAAGTCAGATCTTCTAATATCATTGCTCCAGTCCCATTTTTCCCTCTTGTCCACAATCATCTCATTGTACCACTTCAGTCTTTAATCTCTCCCTATTTACTGGATTTTTCCTGATGCCTACAAACACACTAATTTTCCCTTTTCTAAAAAACTAAAACTAAAAGACTTTACTTGACATTCCTCTCTCAAGGATCTTCTTCTTTTTTTTTTTTTTTTAAAGATTTTTTTTTTATTTTAAACCCTTAACTTCTGTGTATTGACTTATAGGTGGAAGAGTGGTAAGGGTAGGCAATGGGAGTCAAGTGACTTGCCCAGGGTCACACAACTGGGAAGTGTCTGAGGCCGGATTTGAACCTAGGAACTCCCATCTCTAGGCCTGACTCTCAATCCACTGAGCTACCCAGCTGCCTCCTCAAGGATCTTCTTTTATCTACTCCTTAGTGACCTTAGATGAATCATCAGAATCATCATCTATTTTACACCCTCAAACTGGGAGTCTACTTCATAGCTCTATACTAGGTCCTCCTAATTTCTTCTTTTTAGTGATCTTATCAATTTCCATGGTTTCCTCACCTCTGTATAGAATGCTCATAGTTCTCTATATTCATCCCTACTGTATATTATTAATTTAATTTTCATATCGCCAAATGCTTTTTTGGACATATCAAATTGGACTTTTTGTAGGCATTTCAAACTCAATGTGTTGGGGGAAAATGCCTTATTTTTTTCCCCCAGAACCCATTTCTCTTCTGAACTTTGCTGTTTCTGTTTGGGCTCCCCGGTCCTGTCCTTCTGTGTCCACAACATTGCTGTCACGCTAGAGGCTTCTTTGTCTAACACCCACTATGGCAATTCAGTTGTTGCATCTTTTTCTCCCTAACTTCACATCAGTTATTAAATCCATCCTCTTATTCCTCTACTCAGGCATTACTTTGGTATTGCTTATCCTCTCTTTTCCTGGTCTTTTTGGTAACATCTCTGAAGAAGAGAAGACTAAAGGGAGGGAAAGAGAAGACTAAAGGGAGGGAAAGAGTGAAAAGAGAGTTATATTTGACAATGGAACTATTGGTACTGTCCTAAAGTGAAAGGGCTCCTCTTAGGGGAAGGGGAGGGAGAAAGAAAGAGAGACACAAGAAGAGAGAGAGGGAGAGGGAAGAAAGAGAGAGAGAAAGAGAGATACCTAGAGAGATAAAGAGAGAGAGAGATAGAGAGACAGAGAAAGACAGATAGAGAGAAAGAGAGAGAGAGGTTTTTAGATATGTATATCTAGGGATAAAAGTTAGCTAGGTGGCTCAGTGGATAGAGTGCTATGCCTGGAGTCAGGAAGACCTGAGTTAAAAATCTAGTCTCAGATACTTACTAGCTATGTAACCCTGGGCAAGTCACTCAACCCCTTTGCCTTACTCCACTGGAGAAGTAAATGGTAAATCATTCCATTATGGTCCACAGAGTCACAAAAAATCAGATATGACTGAATAACAACAAAAGATATTTATTCAGAGCTTCCTCCCCTTTATCTTTTCCCATACTGTAGCCTAATCATTTGGTCACACTCAAAATGAAACAGAAATCAAATTATATTTATCTGGAGGTAAGAACAATATTATAAAAGCATAGAAAGTAAATAAAGAAGACTTAAATGAATGTGATACTAGTTCACCAGGCAATGGTGGGACAAAGGAGACAGAGGAAGGGAAAAGAGAAATTCATCTGGTCCCAGAGGAGCAGCCAATTCTGCCACTCAGGTCAATTATTAAATGGATCAGTGAGTTACATAAGGTCACAACTGCTCATGATGACATTCAGTCTGGGGTGGTCACATGCTTCTCTTGTATTCAGCTGGCCAGTGTCACTGGTGCCCCTCTGTATACTCTGAGACCCTCTTCTCCAAAGGGCTCAAAATTTTCCTAATTTGTCCCATCCAACTTGACTTCTACTTCTTATGATCAAATGATCAATCCTTGCTTCCAGTTGAAAATAAAAAAAAACCTACACTTTCCTTCAGTCCTAGTGATAATAAGAGGCCATACTCAGTTTCTTCATCTGTAAAATGGAGATGTTCATAGCACTGACCACACAGGACTTTTATGAGGACTTGTACACATATATATTTTGGGGTAACCCCCCAAAAAAGTATGGGCAGAGTTTTCCAAGTGGCACCAGGTTTTCTATGATAGAGTGTTGATAAGAATGTTTCATTGCCCTGTCCTTACTCACCTCCCCCTCTGTGGATTGTAAATGAAGTTCTTTCCTGCAGGTGGCCTTGAAGTCTCCTGCAGCTGCACTCACTTGGACCCCTCTGGGTGCTTCCATTATCAAAGATCTAGTTGGAGATTCAAGTCTAAGAAATTAAAAACAAAACAATCATTAATCAACAAGCATAAGGTGAATGAGAGGCACCCCTGGTGCAGTGGGAAAGGAGACAGACCTGTAGCCAAGAAAGAACTGGGTTGCAATCCTGCATTCAACATTGACTAGGTGGGGTTACCCTTGGGAAGTCACTTATCCTCCTCAACTTCAATTCCCTCATCTGCCAAATAGGAATATGATAGACACCTTTCTCTACCTCACAGAGTTGTGTGTGTGGGGGTCACATGTTTAATATGTTATCTAGATGTCAGCTATTATAATAAATGAGAAAGCTATGAGAAATTAAAAAGAATTTATTCTCTGATGGAACTGGAAATAAAATAAATATCTGTTCTTCTAATGAGAAAAGGGGAAATTTTGGCACAAATGTTTTATTATCGGTAGCTGCTTTCAAAACTCTTCATTGATTATTGTCAATTCTCTGGCTTTCATTCCCCATTTTAGGCAACAATTTCCTCTTTATTTCCATTCATTTTTCCATTCTGAAAATAGGTCAGGGGATATTTATTTCATTCAGTGGTTTATGTGTTATCTGTATGTAGGTCAGAAATGAATTATCTCATACTTTCCTGTGTGTATCCCCCAACACAGAATCTTTTCTTTAAAAACAGTAGACTTAGATTTCATGAAAGTCATTAATATTTGAAAATTACTCGCATGCAGTCAAAAATTGGTGAACTTGCAGATTTTTTCAGAGTTCTCATGTACCCTTCTAGAAACTGTAGCCTAGCTCTTCCCACGAATGCTGGGGTCTCAGAGAAGATCTAAATTTGGAACTTCAAGGATGATGGACAATTAGTTCTCTCATGAAAGATGAAAAAGACTGTGATTATTAAGTTCAGTATTATGTTCAGTAGAGGCTGGTTTGAAAATGTCTTCAAATATATTAGTGAAAAATTTGAAAGAAAGAAAGCATAGAGACTGGAAGAAGGAAAGGGGAAAGGAGAAAGAAAAGAGAAAATATATGAAGAAGAAATCAACATTCTCTCTTCTTCTAGCATATATCTCTTTCCCTTCCATTGTAATCCTGGATCACTGAAGATGACACTTGGTCCCTGAACATGGTACCTTTGCTGCTAAAATATTAGTGCACAGGTCCATCGATTTCCTCTGCCTGGCACTTCTATGACCAAACCTGCAATATCTTGAGTTTTGTCTGGTAGACAATAACACCATCACCAATTGGCTCTTCAGAGCCCTGTTCCTTCTTGGCATCCAGAAAGATCTTAAAGACTCAAAGGGAAAGAAGTAAAGAAACATGACGCAGGAAATCACTTCATTTCCTTTCATAGTTTACCAACCAAAGAGATTGAGTATTTTGTTGATTCCATATCTGGGCATCCCCAAGAAGCTGAAACTGGACTGACATTGTTCACTCTTATTTTTCATTGGGTTATCTCCTTAGGCACCCCAAAACTGTGTCTGGGAACTACTGAAATGTTCCCCAGGTGTTAATTACTCCTAGAATTAAGCGTAATTACCTGTTTGTGGATGATCTTATAATTCACGCAGCATTTAATTTAGACCTGCCAGACCTAATTGAAATGAATATTTAATTAGAATGTGTTGCTAGTTGAAAATGGTGTGTATATTTTATAATTCTAGGAAAAGCAATTCAGTGACTAGAAGCAAGAACAAGTGCCAATTCCTTTATTTAATGGATGGCTACAATTTGGTCAGACATCAAATAGGTTGCAGCTGGGCTTTGATATGAGTGAAAGGGTCTTGCTGAATTCATATGTCATAAGAGGATTTGACAAAATTTTTGCAAACTCATCACTGAGATATTTAAAAAATGTGCTAGAAATTCCTAGATATTTCTGTTACTTCACATTTATCACTCAGGCAAAAAACAGTCATCAAGCAATTTTCCATTGCCTCACCTGAAAAAGTAGAGAGCAGAGACATTGAGTGCAGAACAAAGCACTCATACATCCCAATGCTTTATTTTTCTCTATTTCGCTGATCTATGATTTCATCATCATGGTCTTCATCAAGATGGTTAAGACCATGGCCCTCTCTGACTTGTCAACCTGTGTACATCCTTCTGGCAAACCATTGAACTATGGGGATTGATTTATATCTAGGTCTGGTATGTTCTTTAGGTTCTTCTGGGCATTTCATTGGTGAAGCACCCTGGATTTCCATCACTTCTCCTCCATTCATCATGTTGCTTCTTGTTGACATCTTCTTGCTGGGAAGTCATTATGGGTAATGGGTAATGGCCTAGTGATTGTCACTAACTGCCTCTGATCATCTTTTGAAGATTTGTCTCTAGTAGTGAGCCTTTTGAGATCATAGTGCTCTGTGACTATACCAGACCACTGAGAGAATATTATTATGAAAAGATCAGCTTGGGAAGTAGGGAGCACTTGGAGATGGCTAAAGGGGCTGTGCTATGTCTAGACTATGAACTAGTTTACTCCTTTTCATTTTTCAGAGTATCTTACTATCTCACAGTTGAAAGGGGATGAATTTAGGGACTGTTTGGGTAGGGAGGCAACAGGCACACAGATAAAGCAAATGTAAACTTGTTCATCTCTAAGATAATACAGTATAATGTAGAACCAGGTTTAGTAGAAGCCTCATTTAGGATCTCGGTTTGGTACTAAAAATTCCCTCTAAGCTCAATGGCTAGCTGCAGTCATGCTAAAGATGAGTAGACCTAGGGTCAATTCCCCATTCAGCTTGGTTTTTTTCTGGGCTTACTTTGCCTTAGGGCTTTCCCTCTCAATATTCAGGAGATAATCACATTCAGATATTGTACCTCCGGTTCCTTCTCGCCATGGATAGGCAACAGAACAGATTCCTTTTTCTTTTACTCTCTCTAAAACCTCCTTCTCTGCAGGAAGGAGGGGAAACAAGATGTGAATAGTTTGGACCATTAGCAGAGAGCTATTCCCCTGCTCTAAACGGATAGGAGGGTGTTGGGTCTTGGGTTTCATCTCATTAGCTATAAAATGTACTACTTTGGCTACTTGTGTTGATGATATAGACTGCTAAACCTTTTTATTCATGTATGTAGAATGACTTTTTACTCCTGGGAGTCCTGGAAACACAGAACATCATCACCCTGACTGCCCTCCCCATCAACCTCACTATTTTGAGTGGTTGACAGAATGGACCTCCACACCTTTGTGCCTCTCCCTATGGTCCTCATTCAGCCCTAAGCTCAATATCATGGGTATTTGAAAACTCTGGGTAAATAACATCTTTCAGTTGCTATAGTTACATTCTAAGTCCTAAGTCTCCATGGCAATGCCTTCCAGAGAGTGAATTGAAACTTAATAAATATAAAAGACAAATGCAAAAAATGCAAAGTGATATCCCTCTCAAATCTTGCCCTATGTAACTCTCAATCCACTCTTTGGCCAACTAACATTATTCTCCAATCTTTTTTTCATTCATGAAGAAGCATTTCTTTTTGCCAGGAATTAGTTCTTTACATGCACCATTGGTTCCATTCACTCTCATCTCCTTGAGTATATTTGTCCTCCAATTAGACCTTCTTTCGTTAATCTCTTTAAGACTACAAACAGGTGTGAGTATTCATAATTGGGGAATAACCCCCATGCCCTTGAACTATTGGACATAACTAACTCTATTTCTTCTGGTGAGTTGGAAAAAGATGAGAATTACCATTTGCCCCATTACTGCCTCCTAATACCCTCTCGAGCTTATCATCTTCCCTGTGTATATGTCTTGTAGCATCTTGTCACTGGTGATCTAAGGACCCCTGATCTTGCCATCTGTTCCCCACCCTAAAATACAGTATAAGTTTCTTGAGAGCAGAAAATGTTTCTCTTTTTCTGTTTATGTGAAAAAGCATTTGGCATGGTGATTGACACATTATTGAATGCTATTTTAATTTATTCCCTATATCATTGACCCTTTTGACCATCTTCTTCCTGTTTTTTTAAAAATTCTAGCTCCTGTTTTAACACCCTCTACTATAATAAATTCAAAATGGATATACATCTTGAATATTCAAGGTTACAGTACCAAACAGCTGGAAAAGAAATAGACCTAGTACTTTTCACAGCTTTTCCTAGAGGGAAAGCTCTTAACTAGTCAAGAGATTGAGACTATCACAACAGTTAATTCTGATGAAATAAATTTAAATGGTACTTATATGAACTAAATAAATATGATATTGGTGAGAAAGAAACTTTTCAAATGGAAAAAATTCTTGCATCAGGTGTCTCTGATAAGGGTCTGATATGCTAAATGTACAAAAAATTAATACAGATATATTAGAAAAAGGATCATTCTAAAATGGGCATTATTTGCATGAAAGATTCCAATCACCAATATAGAAGGATTAAGTAGGGTCAGTTTGCTGGCCTGGGGTCTTTCCCATGGCATCAGACTCAGGCTTTGGCTCCTTGATTGGGGAAATGTGCTGTGAAGGGATGTTATAGAAAGCCTGATATTGGTCTTCAGTGACTAACAATGCTTCAAAGATCCACGGGAGAGGAGAGGTCTCCTCTTACTTTGGGACTCTTTTAGCACTTTCTCTCCTTTACATGTCATAGTCACAAGGCATCAAGAAAGGAAAGTAAGACTGGAACTTGAGTTCCCGGCTGCATTTTTCTTTCTCTGTTGTCTTTCCTTAGCACATGATAGTGACTAGCAATCTTGATAATTGCTATTTCTAACTTTGGTGTTTACCTCTGCTGTTGGGAGTTCCTAAATTCATTTATGAGCCATTGGTCAATCAGAGGGAGGGAGTTTGCTGTTAACAGTATTTTCTCACAGGGAAGACCTCCCAATCCCTTTTCATTTTACTGTCTTTTTTCTGTTGATAATTTTCTATTTATTCTGTGAGTTCTTCAAGGACAGACATTGCTTTTGGGGGGGAGGCCTTTCTTTGTATCCCTAGCATTTAGCATGGAGCCTGGCATGTAGTTACTGCTTAATAAATGTTTATTTAACTGACTGACCACTGGGATCATTCTATAACTGAAGGGAAAACCATAGATCGTTAGAGTGCATGATCATTAATTTTATTTAAGGGTGAACTATAATTGAATACCCACTGACAAAGGTTATTTTAATTTGATGTCCCTCTTTTTGTGAGCAGAAAGGTCTTAATACAGGTTTATTATTAAGCCTCATGGTTTCAGTTCTGGTTCATTTCTGAGTGGTAAATACTCATGATAGTCAATTGACTCTTGCCAGTAGGTTTGGGCTGGCTTCTACACTCTGTTGCTAGGTTCCTTACACTCAATCTGTCCAGAAAAAGGACTCATATCCTCTTCTTCCCCACCTCTTTTCATCCCTTCCCCATTTTTTTGAGTGCACTCCTATACTTTCTTGGCCTCACAACTTTTCTTCTTTTTGAACTTTCACTCTCCCTTGTCTCTAACTTTCAACCAATAGCCAATAGCCAAGCTTTAATGATTCTACTTCCATATTCTCTCTCCTATAGCTCCTTCTCTCCACTCTTACATCCACCCCTCCAATTAAAGCCATTATCCCTATTGACCCTGATTATTACACAAAGTCTCCTCTTTCAAGCCTCTTCCATCTATTTCTCGGACAGTTTCCAAATTGATATTCTTCAAAGTGCAATTCCAATTCTACTGCTCTCTTGCTCTAAAAGCTTCAGTGGCCTCCACCTGACTTTAGGATTAAATCCAAACTCCTCTGTTTGGATGTTAAAGTATTTCACAATCTAGCTCCAATTTTACCTTTCTGATGCATCTTATTTCCTTCCATTTCCCTCCTTTTTTAAATTAAATTTTATTTTTTTTAATTATACATATTTGACAATTGTTTACTGACATTTTGTAATTCAGATTCTCTCTCTCCCTCTCTCAGATGGTGTATAGTCTGATATAGGTTTTATCAGTGCTTTTATGTTCTGTTATGACTGAAAATATATATCACATGTACAATAAAAAAAAACTCCTGGAGAAGGGTGGCTAAAGTGGCTCATTGGTTTGAAAGCCAGATCTAGAGATGGGAAGTTCTAGATAGATATCTGGTTGATACCTGACACTTCCTAGTTATGTGACCCTGGGTAAGTCATTTAACTCCCATTGTCAAACCCTTACTGCTCTTCTGCCCTGGAACTGATTCTAAGATGGAAGGTAAAGATTTTTAAAAAATCCTGAAGTAAATAAAGTGAAGGATGGTATGCTTTGGTATGCAATTGAATTCCAACACTTCCTTTCTTTGGCTGTGGATAGATTTTTTTTTTTATCATGAGTCCCTTGGGGTTATCTTGGAACTTTGTTTTGCTGATAATAGTTTAGTTCTTTACAGTTGATCATCGCATAATATTTCTATTACTGTATACAGTGTTCTCCTGGTTCTGCTCAGTTCACTTCCTATCATTTTATGTGTCTTTCCAGGTTTTTTCCAAACTCATCTTGGTCATCATTTCTTATGGTGCAATAGTCTTCCATTACAGCCATATACTACAAGTTTTTTGGCATTTACCCAAGTGACAGACAACCCTTCAGTTTCCAATTCTTTGCCACTACAAAAAGAGTTGCTAAAACTATTTTTGTACAAGCAGGTCCTTTCCCCCTATCTCTGATCTCTCTGAGATACAGACCCAGGGGTGGTATTGCTGGGTATATGCATAATTTGATGGCTATTTGAGTATCGTTTCAGATTACTCTCCAGAATAGTTATATCAGTTCACAGTTCCACCAACAGTTCATTAGTGTCCTAATTTTCCTACACTCCCTCCACTATTTATTATTTTCTTTTTTGGTCATATTTGTCACTGATAGGTGAGAGTTGTTTTAATTTGCATTTCTCTAATCAGTAGTGATTTGGAACGTTTCCTCATATGACTATAGATAGTTTTAATTTCTTCCCCGAGAACTGTCTGTTCATATCCTTTGACATTTATCAACTGGGGAATGTTTTATATTCTAATAAATTTGGCTCAGTTCTCTACCTATTTGAGGAATGAGGCCTTTGCCAGAGATGCTTGATATAAAAGTTTTTTTTTTTTTTCAATTTGTTGTTTCCCTTTTAAACTTGCTTGAATTGGTTTTGTTTGTATAGAAACTTTTTAATTTAATGTAATCAAAGTTATCCATTTCATTTTTTGTAATGTTCTCTGTCTTGTTTGGTCATGAATTCTTCCCTTATCCATAAGTCTGACAGATAAACTTTTCCATGATATCCCTATATTTATTTATGGTATTCCTTTTCTTTCTAAATCAAGTATCCATCTTGAACTTATCTTGGTGTATGGTATGAGATGTTGATCTATGCCTACTTTCTGTTATATTGTTGTACAGTTTTCCCAGAAATTTTTTGTCAAATAACGAGTTCTTCACCTAGTAGCTTGGGTAAGTAGACTTCTTTTCTTCTGCTTCATAGATTCCCGTACTTCCTCTGCTGGCACAAAGGAGGCTTTTCCTCATTTCCTTCCTCACTAGCACTCTTTTTCACTCTATATATGCACTATCTTTCTCTAGGAAAATATAAGCTCCTTGAGGGCAGGGACTGCAACCCTTTATTATCCACTGCCTATTCTAATCTGGGAAAAATTCATGTACAATTTAAAAATACAGAAACAACCCAAACCAACTAAAACCCTGAAACCTAATTGTATCTGTAGTGCCTTTAAAATCCTGAGTTTTCATGAATATGGACAGCCTCAGGTGAAAAACACCCTCTCTCACAGCAGATTAGCATCTGCAGGAATTTAGGGTTGTATGAGGGATGCCTAGGAAACAAATGATGAAGTGACTTGCCCAGGGTCACACAGATACTGTGTATCAAAGGCAGGATTTGAACCTAGAACTTCCTGACTTGGAGGCCACTTTCTTTCCACTAAATCCTCATGGTTTCTCTGAGCAATAAACATGGCCAGTCCCTCATCCGGTGCCTAGAACACACTTCTTAAATGCTTGTTAAATTGAAATGGCATAAATGGTAGTGATGTTTCTGATAGATGGTGTGGCCCTCTCCATGCTCCTCTTTATCAGTGACACATTGTGGATGTCATCAGATCCCAGAAAAGGAAGGCCATTGTTGATGAAATTTACTCTAAAGAGAGGAAGCTATCAATTCTTACAGGCAATAACAGATGGATCAAAAAACGTACCTGGGCCAGACTGATGTGTCAACTGATGGGCAACTCATTGAATTAGCTGATCAGTGTGTGCCTTCCGCCATTCACTGGGTATGGGCCAGGCAGAAGGCCCACACTTGGCTTAAAGGAAAAGATCAGGATGCATGGTATTTGGAAAATTAAATGACTCAAGGAGTTAGGTTGTGGAAGGGAATGTGGGACTATTGGGATCCCCATTTGGCCAACTGTAATGGTCTTGAGGATGTCAATGATGAATATTGGGCAGAAAAGTAAAAGGACTGTTTTATTCATCTTTCTTTACATGGACCTCATCATAGAAAATACCAGTCTCAACAAAGAAGCAACTATGCCCTGTCCAGGGTTCAAGATCACTTTTAAATTTCCAGATGGTTTCCCATTGAGACTTTTGATTTTGAGATGATGAATGGCTCTCTGCAATATCATGCTAAGGCCAAATATTGTTCACTGTACAAGATCTATACCTAAGAGTTGCTTTAATCCAGCTGTCTTCTCCCCTTCGCCATATTCCTCCATCCTGCAACCTTCTTTGCTTGGATTATGAAGAAACACTAGAAAAAAATAAATAGCACACAACAAAAGAAAAGGAAAAGAAAGCTCAAAAATGTTAAAATTTAACAAAATAGTTGGGAATGAGTGCTTTGTGCACACCTCCATGCTCCCTTTCGAAGATTGTTCCTTGGTTCCTGGGAGCATAGATTGTGTTTTATGTAGCAGCACCTCACGTTTTAAAAATGTTCAGGGAAAAGAAATCTCTAATCATGCTAGAACCAGCACTTACTTGAGGTCTTGTGAGGGTTCTGCTCTGATATGAGGTGTTTCCACAGAGTGTCCAAATACTGCTCCTTCTGTGCCTACAAGAATCAAGTAACAGGAAAGGATTTTTGTTTTCTGAACATTGTCATTGAAAGCAAAATGTTATTACTTATAAACCAAATTTCTTAGAACATATGTATAAAATCTGAATCTTCCAAGGAGCCTTATTTTAAAAATCACTACCACAAGAAAAGAAAGCAAAAATATAGGAAGAGAAGAGAAGGAAGAAGAGGAGCAGAAGAAGTAAAGAAAGGAAATAAATCTTTATTAAGTGTGCCAGGCACTGTGTTAAGTCCTTTATAAATATTGCCTCATCTGAATATCACATTAATCATGGAAGGTAGGTGCTATTATCTTCATTTTATACTTGAGGAAACTGAGACAGACATGTTAAGTGACTTGCCCAAGGATCACATAGCTAGAAAGTTTCTGAAGTCAAATTTGAACTCAGGACTTCCTGACTGATGTCTAGCTTTCTATCCATTGATCCACCTAGCTGTCTCTTAGAGTCAGGAGGAGATAAAATAAGAAGAAGAAGAGGAGGAAGAGAAAAAAGAGAATGACATAGAGGTGTTATAGCACAGAATAGGCAAAGAGAAAGCCAGATTTCTAGGAACTGATATTTTTATTGCAATATCCTTTGCCTTTAAAATCATGTCTATAAATTCAGATTTGTGAAGTATTTTCACCTGTAGGTCCACTGTGGTTAATAGGGAATCTACTATCTCATCCTATATTATCACCAATAGAGAAAATTGACTTGTATGTTCTTTTAGGAATGAAGAACAAAGATAGACAATCTCACCCAATGCCTTTTAGTCTTGACAAGTGAAGCTGTAAGCTAATATATATCTTCTTGATGTTAATCAGGAGGTAGATGATGGCTTGGATGCTCCCCAGTATAGTTGATGGGGAAATGAAAGGAATATACTCATTTCAAATAAAATATTATTTATCACCACCACTGAGAAGAAGCAAAGGATTGAAAATAAATAAAAAAAACCCAAGTTTAGATTTTCCTTGAACGTTCACTCTGAAAATATTTGGGGATACAAGCTAGGTGAAAGGGTGATGGTGGTACTTGAAATAAATGCTAGTAGTTACAGTGTTAATTGGTGAAGTCATTAGAATTAAGGATATTTAGTGTGTTTCAGACTCTACTTCCTGGTGGGATTTGGGCACAGTTTGCTGATTTAAAAAAAAAATGAATTCATGGAATTGAAATGCTCTTGTACAAACAAAATTAATGTATCTAGAATAAAAAGGGAAGTGGTTGAATGGGAAAAGATGGTATCAAAGATGCAACTTATTTTTACTAAGCAGGAAATGGAAAGAGGCCAGAAACAGATCCCCAATATGGCTCATGTGTAATATATAGCACCCATATATGTACACATGCTCATATATAAACATATGTGTACATATGGCTGTGAATGAAGTTTTCAAAAGAATTGCAAACTATTCAGAACCATATGAAAGAATGCTCCAAATTACTAATAATATGAGAAATGAAGATCAAAAGAACTCTGAGATTTTACCTTACACTCAGCAAATTATCAAAGATGAGAACATATGAGAATAGTCAGTGTCAGAGGGATTATGGAAAGATAGGCACACTAGTATATTGTTGATGGAAGTGTGAATCAGTAGAATCATTTTGGAAAGCAACTTGGAATTATTCAAATAAAGTGACTTAAGTGTCACTTTGGAACAGATTCCACTCTTATACTTATACCCTAAAATCTCTATATACACCCATGTATTTATAGCAGCACTTTTTTGTGATAGCAAAGAATTAGAAATAAAGTTGATGTCCATCAGTTAGGGGATATTCAACAAATTGTGGCACATGAATATAATGGGATATTACTGTGCCATAAGAAATAATTAATGTGAAGAATATATTAAAGTATGGAAAGATCTATATAAATTGATTCAGAGTAAAGTAAGTACATAGTAATTACATAAATTGGAGAGAACAGCTATCAAAAATAGCTAAAGTAAATGCTACAAAGTTACAAAGAATTAGCACAATACCAAAGAAGAACTATAAGAACATACTCTCACTGAGTCCCTTTGTAGAGGGAAGAGGTCCATGAGTGAGCACATTTCACATATTTATAGATTTTTTTGATGTATTCATTTTTTCCTCTTAACCCTTCCTCTCTTTTTTTTTGTCTTTAAAAGTATTCTTTGTTATATGGGATGGCTCTCTAAGCAGGGGAAGGGAAGGGATAATGGAGCAAATCATGGTGATGTAAACAACAGAAAATCCATAAAAACATATTTAAAATTTTTCTCTTGAATATTCTCTTTAAGACCATTAACCCAAATCAGCTTAATTCTATTTTGTGGATAGAGGCATCTTTATCAAAGTTGTTGGTTAGCAATAATTTATTCTACTAAATGCTTAGACTCCATGATGAAATTTGAAGCCCAACTTTTTTTCTTGTTTTCTTAATGAAACACTATAGAACTTTAGGGAGAATTAAGATAAAAAATGGGAACTTCTTAATGGAAAAAATGACAGATTTTTTCCATTGCAGATTTAATCTGTCAAAATTGTCATTTAAATCCAAGTTATGGGGCTTTTACTTTTTTCTTGAGATCCTTCTGCCTCCAAGTTAATTAATTAATGCTGAATACAAAAATAGTTTGAGAAAGTAAGATGAGAACACGCTTGATGAGCAAATGGACCATGAATTCAATTATTTTCTTGAAGGCAAACTACTTGCAAAAATGGATAATTGTCATTAGTGTATAAAATGGGACAACAATTATAGAGCAGGGTTGGGAAAAGGGCTCAGCCAAATCTTGATGATGCCTTTTGATGAAAATTTTAATGCATCTTTTATTTTAGCAACATAATTTATTGAATCAGATTTAGAGGTGATAGACATGAGACAAAAAGCCTACTTGCTTATCTTTTACTTTGGTTTGTCATTAAGCATCAAAGAAAATGATTTGAGATTGATTTAGCATGGCCAGGGTCAATGAAGTGATGGGGAGGAGGGAAAGGGTTTCACCTTTACTTGGTACTTTGCTTGCCTCTGCAAATGGAGGGGAAGGTTCCTCCATGGGTTATGCTTGTAGGCAACAGAGAAGGAGAGACTGTAGAGAAGAAAAGACCAAAATGAGAATGATAGGAAGGGAAATCTGTTGTAAACAGGGGGAAGAGTTAAGATTAAGAGTACATGAAGAGATTGGCTTTGGTAAGGAGAAAGGCTACATCATCAGAGACTAGATTGGAGCAGGAGCTTGTGGATATGGTGTTTTAGTAACTGAGGAGAAAGGGAAAAGAGGGCTTTAAAGGAACCCCATCATGGAATCATATGACAAATGTTTTTTTTTGAAATCCAGAGATACCACAGGAAATATTGGCCACATTCATTCATTCTACTGTTCAGAGAAATTGAGAAAAGCCTTCTCTCACTTTATAGGTTGAGTAGATGCCCATTTAATGATGAAGAGGGGAGGAATAGTGACACCCAAGACTGTGGTTAAGGCTGGGCTACTGAAGATGCTTAGAGAGATGGTATACAACCCTGTGTTGGAATGATCCATCACTGGTCTTGATTCATAACACATTCCACCACTGTTCATGGAGCTGATATAAATAAATCCTGCTTGTTGTGGAAGGCAGCTATTTCTCTACAAAGACAGATTTGACTCTTAAAAAGTTCAGTATTGATTGCTTGAGCCAAACCTTCTCATGTATGAGCCAAGGAATTAAGGCAAGGAAGCCACACCAAAAATGTAGAGGTTGAGGAAGGAGTTTACACATAATCTACATTGCAACCCTGAGGGACTGGAGACTGCCCTCTAAAGATAGGAGAGGATATGAGATGGGGAGAAATGAATGGGAAAGAAAATGTTTGGGAAAGGTAACTTTTGGGAGAAAATAATGAGTTCCATTTTGGATACATTGAGTTTAAGATGTCTACTGGAAATGCAATTTGAGATATCTGAATGGCACTTAGAGATGTGAGATTGGAGGTCAGCAGAGAGATTGTACCAGGATATGTAGATGTGAGAATCATCAGCCTAGAAATAATAATTCAATCCTTGGGAGCTGATGAAATCACCAAATGAAGCAGTATAAAAGAGAGAAAAGAAGGTACTAAAATTATGAGGGAAGAATTATGAGAGAAGATGAGACTTAAGGCAGTAATGGAGGTGTGGTCAGAGTGGAAAAGGAAGAGAATTCAAGGTATGGGGGTCAGCCAGAGAGAATGTCTAGTGAAAGATGCTGTTTGTGGAAAAGCCAGAAAGAAGTCTAGAAAGGTAGAAGGGTGAGAGGTTATTAAGAGCTTTGAATGCCAAAAAAGGGCATTTTGTATTTGATTTTGGAGGAGTAGACAGCAATTAGGGTTTATTGATTGTGTGAGGGAGTAGTATAATTTGGGCTGGGAGATTTACTAGACTGAATGGAGGAGAGGCCCACCAACAGCTATTGCAAAAATCAGGCATGAAGTGATGATGACCTGTACCAGTGTGGCAGTTATGTCAGGGAAGAGAAGGGAGCATACTTAAGAGATGTTACAAAAATGAAATCCAAAGGCCTAGATAACAGCTTGGTTTATAGCCTGAAGGAATGAGAAGATGCTGTTGCCCCTTACAATAATAGAGGAAGTAAGAATGAGATGGGGGAGGGCTTTGGTTGTAGATTATGAGTTCAGTTTTGGATGTGCTGAGTTTAAGATGCCTAATTTGGGATGTCTGAAAGGTTATGGCAAAGAGGAGATTTGGAGTTCAGTGGAAAGTTTGGGGCAGGATATGTGGATGTGAGAAACCTTAATCTGGAAATGGTGATTAAATTATCAGAAACTTGTCATTCAGTAGAAATATCTAGAATCAAAACCCAGAGGTCCTGGGTTCAAATCTCAGCTATAGTGCTTACTACCTGTGTGACCTTGATCTAGTGTAGCTTTTGGTATCCTTTTCATCTTTATATACCATAAAAATGAAAGCAAAAATGTTAAGACAATACAAGGAGTTTAGCAATTCAAAGAACAAAATGATCAAATAAAAATAAATCAATAATTTTACTATTTATAGAGCCTTGAAAAGCAATGAAATCAGAGGGGAGAGAGAGAGAGAATCTTCAATCAGCTACATGGTCATAAGAAGTCCAACATAATGTAAACACAAGTTGGAACCAACAGAATGTTTGTCTGACATTAATATAATGACAGATGGATTAGTGACACAAAGGGAGAAAAGAAGTCTAGTTTCTCTGCAAAATTTTTAAGCAGAAGATCCAGAGAAGATCTCTAATTATTGGCTTAAACATTTTATAGTGCCACATAAATCACCAGCAAGCTACTTTATGATTTCCTCTTCACTGGTACAGAGATAATGATCCATTCAGATATGGACATATTATATGGCATGGACTTCAAGCATTCAATAAAGCAATAAAAGTGTATAAGAAAAGAACAGGGTGACCAAAAGGGCATGTGGAGAATCCCAGAGCTATAAAGAATAGCTTATTGTTCATTTGTTTAACCACAAGAAAGTACCATGCTGGTTTTGTTTTTATGTGTCATTGCAAAGTTTTTCACTCATCTTTATACTCTTGACATTCATTTACTTCCAAAATATAAAAATGATCCACTATGGTGAGAAAAGTATACCATATAGTGTAATGGAAAAGTATTCTCTTTTTAGACCAGGCCACCAAAATAATAATGTCAGTAATAACTGTTGTAAAATAGTGTATTTTTTAGGTATACAGTTCAGGCTTCATCGTGGTGCTATTTAGTCTTAAATCCAAAATCACCTCTCCTAAACAGAACTAAATATGTATTCCAAGGTAAATATGGAGTTATACCAAAATATTTTGTTAGTTGATATACATGGATGATATCAGTTTTATGACTCCACCAAAAAAACCCCACATCAACTCTGTCTCCATCTTGTGAAATGTTTCTCCAATGATACCAGAATGTCATTTGAACTTAATAAGGATAAAATTCTTCATGGACAACAGGGAAAAGTAGAGACTGAGGGCTTTGATCTTGAATCCTGATAACAAATTGGAATAGACTAGAGCACTTTTGTCATGAGTGATTCCATCCTGAATTTATAAGGAATATGCACACTAACTATATTGTGAAAAATAGATAATGGAGGGCACCAGGGATGTTACAATAAATATAAATAGTTGTGGGTACACACACTGGGTTGTAGGAGAGACTGGACCAGGATGGAAAGACCAGAGTTTACTGGATTACACAGGAATGGCAGTTGGTCTTAACTGTCACCCAGCTTCCCCTAGGCCAGAGTCTAGAAACAAGCAGGCAAGGTAAAAGGGCTTAACTGGTTTAATTATGTTTAACTAAAAGGTGGGAAAGGGATTTCTATATTTAAAACCTAATGACAAAACCATAGGGCAAGGGGAAGACTTCTCTACTCTAATCTTAGTGATCTAGCAGATAGGGCCAAAGGAGCAGTAATGGAGTCTCTGGGAGGCTGCATCAGACCTGGTTCCAGCCAGGGTTTGACCAGCACAGCTATGGGCTGAGGGTGGCTTTGGGGTTTCTCACGGTTATCCACAGATGATCAGGATGCCAAAAGCTTAGGTGGTCCAAGATATCCAAGAAGAAAGAATGTGCTTGAGATGTTGTCCACCAGATCCCAAACTTCTCCTCTTCTTGGTGCTTCTCTGTAGGTCTTGTCCTCTTGCTAGATGCCATACCACACAGAATCTCAGGGAAATCAGGAAGCAGGGTGTCCTTTACTCTGAGATCTCCCAGGGCTAGCCACAGTTTGTGCCAACCCCTAGTAGAGTCCTTCTCAGGGCACAAGCACTCCTTCCTCCTCCTTCATTCCATCTTGGAATTCTCCAGCTCCAGCCTGCTAGGTACATCCTTAATACTTAATTACTAACTAATCTTCCTCACAACAATATGCATATGGAAACAACATGAGTATTTAGATTTGATACCTAGATGAGTGTGATCAGTATGGCTAGTTAACCTAGTTGTTCTAAGATTACTTGACTTGGTCAGAATTTCCAGATTTGTTTATTATGAACTACCCTGAAATGGAATGCCAATATACTGGTACAAACAACCTTGTCTACCAATTACACAAGTAAAAAAGATGTGGTCAACTTCTCCTTAAAAATGGTACATTCTGACCTAAGTTGCTATTTCTGATTATGGCAGGAAGTCCTGGTTCTGCAGTAGAGAGACTATGATAAACTCTAGCAGAGAGCTAGAAAACATTCAACAACATCCGCTCTGGTAATGAAATAAGACTTCAGAAGAAAACATACTTCCCTACATTCCGAAGGGACCAATTGCAAGTTCATCAGAGATCAGACCAGGCAGAGTCCAGCCTCCAACTATTCTCAAAGCTACTGGGTCTCTCTGCCATGTTTAACTATCTGCACCACTCAGCCTCAGCTCTCTTATTCATAACTAGTTTCTTACTCCAGTCACTAGGTCATTTAAACAGTCAATCAATAAACACTTATTAAGCACCTACATTTCTTAGTTTTGGCTGTTCATTTTCATATGATGTTACAGAAGTGAATTAAAGAACTTAGGTTGGATGAGGTGATGGCACAGTGGATAGAGCACCTGATCTCATACAGTGCATAGCTCTATGACCCTAGGCAAGTCATACCTTCATTTGCCTGGCCCTTGTCCTTCTTAGTGTTGTTACTAGGACAGAAGGTAAGGGTTAAAAAATAAAAAAAAACTTGGGTTCCTAAAATAGCTTTCCTCTAGACAAGACACTAAGCATAAAACTATTAAGAAGAAAGCTATGGCTTTGAATTTTTGTGTTTGTGAATGGTAAGAGACTTACTGGCATGCTGACAAAAGTTTAATGGAAATAACACATTTAAAGAAATGAATGACTATTGAAAATAATTCTTAGCATGAGCTTTTGGAAACACCAAATGGACCCTAACAAATTGAGAAAGTATCCTAACTAAAATCCATAAAATATTAACAAAATCCAGGGCTTATTGCCCTAAGGGATTTATGGAAAGATGAATAGTTTATCCTCAAATGAAGAAGATTGAAGTAAATTCTCAGAGCACAAGATAAACACATTTAAAACTTGCAGTAATTCTCTTGGAACAATCAGGCATCATTTCACAGAGCAACAATAAAGAATGACAATGGGTATATTCCTTTGGATTTCTCAAATGTGGCCAAAAGGCATTTACACTTGGAATGGAGCCTATGCAACTGCCAAGATCCAAGAATAGAATCAAAAAGCCTTTCATGTGTGATATCCACATGAACAATATGTTGACAAAAGATAGCTTGAATAAATAGCTAGGTCATGTGGATATGTTTATAGAAAGAGAAGCATTTATGATAATAAGTCAAGACCAATTCCTTTCCATTGAAAATTGAAAATGGCTTATCTTTAAGGAAATTGGATGCATTCAGCAATGCAGATTGTGTAAAGTAATGGTAGAAAATAGGCAACATGTCATACAAAATATGATCACCTACCAATAACCTCCTCATCTCTCACCAAGCTGCACCCCTTAGCAATTTCTTTGACTGACTTTTCCACCATGGAAGCTCATTACTGGAATATCACTCTGTATGATCTCATCAGTTTTGATATACTACTTCATGCTACCCTTTGTCTCTCTGATTAGAGGGTGGAATCATGAACTCCATTTAAGAAGGAACCTCAGTTCAAAGATTTCTTCATATTTTATCTGGATCTACTACATTTGGACTTCACCATGTCCATGAGTTGGATAAATTCTCTGTCTCTGCATCCCTATCCCCTCCTCAGCTTCTGTTTTTTGTTTCATCTTCCCCCTTTAGGCTGTGGAGTGATAAACTATTGCTTTGGTATCTTTCATAAGTAAATAGAACATTAATCATCATACTACAAATGTAGACTTCAAAATACCTTTGAGAATTCTGCAAAAAAAAAAATCATACTAGAACCAGACTATCACCATATGCAAAATTGTTCTCCACAATTGCCCAGATATGACATGGTTCCTTAAAAAATGAGAAAAAAAATGGTTTTAATAGAAGTGGGCATACCAAATGTTAATATCCTTTAACTATGTGAAACAAACATTTTTCAAGAAAAAGAAGCCAAACTGAAGAAATTAAAATCTTGTGAGATCAGGAGGAGGTATTCATCATCCTCTCTGCAACTGAAGGTAGTATTAGGGCCTCATATGAGCCTCCAGAACCTAAGCTTATGACTCATTACAATTATTGAATTATAGAAATGAGTCAGTTATTGTCCATCTGCACAATAATTTATAGAAGATATAAGAAGAGCCATTTTTGTGTAAACTTAAAAATACAAGAAGAATGAGATGTAGAGAAACAGTAACAATAAGTTATATATAATAGTAGCAACTCACATTTCTGTGGCTCTTAAATTTTTCAAATGGCTTTTTCCTTAGTATTCTCCAAAGGGGTAGGTAAATAGTGCAAGCAAGCAAGCAAGATTCCTCCAATTTTCTCTTCCTCCAAAGAAGAAGTAATAGAAAAAGGGGTGTAATGTAAAGGTCATTCATTTAGTCAGCAGACCTAGATTCAAATAAACTTTCTGCTGCCTGTTACCTCTGTAAATTGGGCATGTCACTTCACCTATATGGGTCTCATTTTTCTCCCCTAAAAAAGAGGGAGTTGTATTCCATGTCCCCTATGGTCCCTTATATATTTAATTCTGACATCCCTGTCTTTCTCCTAAAGTTATATAGTTGTACATTCATACGCTGGAGATTTGGAGAAGAGTCAAGTATCTTTTATGTTTTCTAGTCTATTGTTGGCCCTGAAAGTGACTGCTAAGTTGCATAAGGCACAGCATATCAAATTTTATAATTAACTTCAAATCTAATAACTTTCATTACCACACTTGTTGAGAACTGAAATGCCAAATAATAATTGCCTCTTGGGGAAAACAAAGTGGGGTGGTAGATATTTAACAAAGTGATCTGAGATGGTTTCATTTTTTTCCTGTACTAAGGGCTTTTAATATGTCGTAAATATGTTTTGGCATTTAAAAAGCTTTGTGTGTACATGTACGAGCATTAATTCAACAAACATTTATTAAATGGTTTATATACTAAGGGTTGGGGAAAAGAAAATAAAACCTGTCCCTGCCCTCAGGGAACTTATCTTCTAATGAAGGAAGACAACAGATAAAAGGGGAGCTAAAAAGTACATGTATGGAGGTACCCAGGTGAGAACATTAAATTCAGAGAATGAGGGGTGGTAAGTCTGGGACCATTCCCCAAAGTGAAGCTTTTGGAAAGAACTCATTAATGGGAGAAGGGCCCCACAAAAGTAGGGTCCAGAGACAGATGAGGCATGGTGGTTATGGACAGATTAGTGTCAGAAAATCTGATGCTATTATTTAAATAACATAACTTGAATGGCTGTATTGGAGAGAAATACATTTCCCTCTAAATTCTCTTAAAGGAATAAGAAGGGAACAAAATAAATGGAAATGTAGATCTTACTTTAATTTTCCATCAATCATTGATTATCTTTGAATCACTTTCTTCACTAATGCAATTTGTGTACACTGAAGACACCCCTCCACAAACAGGGATATTATCACTTAACTTCTTCCCTCCCCCCCCCCCCATATAGAATTTTGAAAATTTCAACTGCGTATAATTATTTAGGAAATTCTCATGTTAAGGAGGCACAAATTATTGAGCTATTCGTCACATACAGAATGTTCATAGTCTATGGTAAAGATATGACAATGTTAAGATGATGACGATGATGCCAATTTATAGGGTGGAGCATAGAAGGAAGGTTACTAAGACTGCTGGGAGGAAGGCTAACCAGATTCTAGACCAATATAATTAGTGTTACACAGGTAACACCCCTGTCTTTCATATCTTGGCAGCAAATCTCATTTCATCTCAAATCAAAAGCCATTAATCTTGGCAGCAAATTATCTACTTTCCCTATGTCTATAGGGAAAAAATATATACCCTGTGGATTGGAGATAGCAGAATGTGACTTTGTTGAGGTAGCATAAATAATCTTGGCTATATCTAGTGGAATGTTTCAGTATTAAAGTCTGGCCTCTAATATGGAGAACTGACATGATATAATATGGATAGAGTTAACCTCAGAGCCACAGAGACTTGTGTTGTAATTCTGACAATGTTACACTCATCAAAGGATATGGATAGGAAATTTTAAAAAGAATTATACCTATTCACAATTATAGAACAGAATGTTCCAAGTCATAAATACTAAGGGAAATACATATTAACCCAATACTGAACTTTCATCTTAGAACCATGAGAACAGATGAAAATTATTAAACTTGGAGGGCCATGCAACCTAGACTACTGCATTGTTGGTGAAGCTGTCAGTCCAACCATTCAGGAAAACAATTTGTATTCATACTATAAAAGTTACTAAACTTTGTAACTATTTGGCCAACCATACCATTACAAGGCATATGCTCCAAGGAAAGGATAGAGGAAACTTGCTTATAAGACTCCTATTTATTTTGGCATTAGGATATGCCTGAATAAACTGAAGTATATAAATTTAATGGGATATTATTACACTTGAGGAAATGACAAAATTAAAGAAATTAGGGAAATTGTGCAAATTTGCATTAATGAATTCAGAGTAAAGTCAGAAGAAACTGGAGAATTTTTGTTCTGTTTTGTTTTCACAATGTCCAGAATAATGTAAAGAAAATCAGCAATAAAAGAATTCAGAACTCTAATGCAGTGATGAGTCTAGCCTTCAGAACACATGGTAGAAGACATCACACTCCTCTTGTCAGACAGATAGTGGACAACAGGAGCAGAATGGGTCCTGTTTTGTCAGAGAAGGCCATTTTGTTCATTTGTTTTCTTAAAGATTACTTCTTTGTGACAAAGAAAGGTTCTTTTGGTGGTTGTGATGGTGGTGGTACTATGTAGAGGGAATCATTGGGAAATCACAAGGAAATATGAAAAAAATAACAGAATAAAGCATTTTGTCTCCTTTGTAGCAAATCTCCAAGGCAAATCCTATACCTGTTACTTTGAGTCGGTCAGCCCCAATGGTGATCTCTTCTTCATTGGCAGAAAACAGGACCCTGCCACCTCCACTTGCACGCACTTCAAACTTTTTACACTGAGCTTCCACAGTGTCTGCTCCTAGGAGAAATGGAGGGAAGGACAATAAAATGGGAAAAAATAACATTCTAACTACCATTCTACATCACTGCTTTAAAGTAATGCTCTAAATGACCAATGGTTACATTAGTTTTCAAAATCTATATAGCTTTTAAATTATTGAGGCACTTTAGTATTGTTTTGCTACTTGTGTTGATATTTTTTATAGATCAATTATTTATGTTTAACATATAGCCATTTCTTTTCCTCCCTTAATATTCAGTTAACAGCTTCACTTCATTATTCCCACCAACTTTTTTTTCCAGAACTTTCTCATTGATACACAGATCTACTGCCTCTAAAAAGATGTTTCAATCATGCATCTAATAAAAGTGAAAGATCCACAAATATTAATAGAGATAAGGAAGTCCTGGGAACAAGAGGGAGAAAAAGGAACAAAACTCCCCAAAGTGTCACATTATGGTCAGGAAGGCAGTGAGAGAAAACAAGTGAAGAATTCTACCTTTAAAAGAATGCAAAGAACTTTTCAGGCTTAGAATGATGAACTTAAAGGATGTTATAGTTAGAAGGGACAGGAGATATAATCCATATCTGCCTCTTCATAAGGAAACTGAGTCTGAAGATGAAGCAACTTCCCCCAAATCAAGCTGTTATTTAGTAGCATAACTAGGACTTGTAATGAGGGTTTCTGACTCCAAATGCAGAATCCTTTCACCTCCTATGCCACGCTTCCTCTAGGAGGATGAACCACTGTAATACAATCAAATTACAATCACTGTAATACAATCAAATTGTACTGCATTACAACCAACCAAATCAAACAGAGCATACCTTTCTTCTTCTTTGTCTATTTTAAAAGACCAATACTAAATTCAGAAGAGCAAGGGAAGGGGAATTCTTTCTTTTCTCTTAATCCCATTATTTTATACTTGGGTCAGGAGGAGTAGCCAAATTCAGAGTGAAAAGAGATCAAAGCCAGTTCATTTGGGAAAAAAACAAAACAAAACAAAACCCAACCCTTATATTTGGGAAGATTAAAATACTTTCTTATGGAAAAATACCTTAATTCTAACTAAAATTGATGGCAGGAAACAAATCATGTATACAAGTGGCATTAGTATAAGCAAATCCACACAGGACAGAGGTACAGTGTAGAAAATCTTTATCTCCTCTAAACTGATTAAGGCAATGTAACAGAGATAACAGTTTAACTCAAGAAGGCTCCAATTCAATTTATCATATCTAAACAGATAAATTATTTTCTCAACTTTGCCTAAACAGTCAAATATTGAGAAAATAGAAGAAATATTTTCTCAAATTCCCACATGCTCACATTCAACAAAAACAAATCAGGGTTGAAATAAGTGAGTTTTTTCTCCTTAAGGGCAAAATCAACACACACACACACACACACACACACACACACACACACACACACACACACACACACACAAAGCTTATTACATGCCATGTACTGTGCTAAGTGTTAGAAAATCAAAGAAACATAAAAACATACAAACAAAAACAAGGTCCGGCTTCAAAGTATCTCCTGTTGTCCTAGGGGAAACAGCATTTAGATAATTAGGTACATAAAAGACATATACAGAATGCAAGGAGGTGATCTGAAAGAGGGAGGCGTTATCAGCTGGGCCACAATGAAAGGTCTTCAGGAGATTATTTTTTGAATTAAATTAAATTAAAAGGAGAGGGACAAATTATTAGTGTTCCTTTATTGGAAATTTCTTAAACAGATCCATCCCAGACATACTCTCATACCCACATACACAAGCATGAGCATACAACCACACACACACACACACACACACACAGGATTTCACCAGTTGTTTTAATCTCTAAATTTGATAGTCCTCGGTCTTCAATTTTCTCTACTGATTTTCAGCATTTCACACCATTGACCATTTTCTCCTGTATAATCTCTCTTTTCTGGGCTTTTATGTTGATTCAGCTCTTCTCTAGTTCTCTTCTTTTTGTCTCACTAGTCTTCTCAGTCCCCTTTCTTGGGTAATGATCTATGTCATGTCCTCCGAAAGTGAATATTTCCCAAGTTTCTGTTTCTGTTAACTCCCCCATCTCTCTGTCTCTGTTGTATGCTCTGTCTTTCATCTCATCTTATTTAATCTCATCTCACACTATCCTGTCTCATGCCATCTCATCTGAACCCATCAATTCCTAGGAGTTTAGCTATCATTTCTAGATTTATCTCATATCTAGTTTTAGTCTTTCCCTGAGCTTCAGCCTCACATGATAGATTGTATATTGAACATTTAAAACTGGTGTTATCTCCAACTCAACATATTCTAAACTGAATTCAATATTTTTCCCCCCAAAGCCCTCTCTCTTTCTAACTTCCTTATTTCTGTTGAAGACTGTCATCTTTTTTTGTCTTCCAAGGTCTTCATAACCTGAGCCTTGTCTTTGTCTCATTCCCCCTCACTTTCACTCACATCTGACTCCTCTCTACTCATACAAATACTACCTTACTTCTGGCCCTTCTCAGCTCTCACCTAGATCATTGTAACAGACTCTGGTCTCTTTGCCTCAAAGTCTCTCACCCCTCCATTCTACCTTCAAAACTGTTTTCAATGTAATTTTCCTTAAGAACAGATCTGACTATGACTCCTCTACTCAGTCAATTCCAGTAACTATTGCCCTATGAGAAAATGTCTTTCTCTATCCAGACATAGTCAATGTTTTGCATAACACAGCCCCAAATTATCTTTTTAGCTTAATTGGACATTATCCTCTTCCATTCTCTGATCTAGCCAAGTTTTCTTGCCATTCCTTACATCTTATCCTCATATCATAAAGTCCTTCCTTTCCTTATGAGATCCCTGCCTCATAAGGCATAAGGAATGGTGAGAGCAAGGGTATGGAAATATGAGATGGAGTGTGGTATGTGAGGAACAGAGAGGAGACCAGCTTGGCTCAATCAGAGATCAATTAATATCTATAAATTCACAAATTATTTTCAAAAATGATTTGAAAAAACACTTTATCAAACTCTTTTTGGGGATATAGAGGACATATATAGTACTAATACATAAACGAGGAAAGACAAAGAGAACTATAAATAAATATTAAAGAATCCCAACTCGAAAATTTTAAATAATAGCAAAAAGACTGTAGCATATGAGCCAATCAGCCTATTGAAAGTTATTAATAAGATGCCAGGCACTGGGGAAGGAAACAATATTCAAAATGAGTTTAGTTCTTGATAGCCTCTTAGTTGTTTTTTGAAGGAAGCATTCTGAGATTGTTCATCCTCTTTTTATATCAGCTTATCCATGAGATGACTTGAGAATTAATCCTTCAAAGATCTAATTGTGTCACCTCCAAAATATGTAGCATCTGTACATGTTTGGTGTAGTCTAACTGCTTTCCATATCTTTCTTTTCTTCGATGTCTTCCTACTTCCTTAGTATACATAAACAGAACTGTAATGTTAGAGGCCAAATGGAAGCATTCCTTTTTGCTGTTTCCCCCTCGTCTTCCATCTGGTTCCTATTTTGTCCTCAACTTTCAGTTGTATGTGCTTTTTGAATTCTTTGTTGAGTCCCCCACCCCCTTTTTTTAAAAAAAAACTTAGACCTTTAAACTCTCTTTAAATCAAATGGTGGAATGATGCCTATTGTCCAGACTAGAATATACAGTGTGCTATTTGTGTGTATAATATAGTGATGTCTCATTCATTCACCATCAGTGACATATATGTAGCACACTAGACTTAGTGTGCAAAGGCTGTATTTTTGTCACTTCCAGGTTATAAAACCTATAAATGTTCCAAATGTCACTGAGTTTCCCTTTGTTTTTGCCTTCTGTAAAACAGCTTATTGTAATTCTCTATTTCCCTTTTTTCACGTGTATCTCCCTAGAGTAAAATAGTGAATAGGAGTAGGAAACATAGATAAGTTTAGAGTAGGACTATTTGTTATTTTTGATAAGTATATAAGATAAGTTTATAATAAAGGGAATTTATATATTTACTAATGACCACATCAAGGTTTTAAAATGGCTTTTGAGCTTAAAAAAAAACTTTAAATGACAACGTTTTTGTCCTGTAACAACTTGTTAACTAAAAAAAAAGAAAATATTTATGTATATATAAGGAAAGATAGAGCCACAGATGTAGATAGTGATAGATCCACTCAGGGATCCCCCTGAAGAGCCAGCTGGGTGTTCTAACCTCTGGTTAGTGAGAATGAAATTAAATCACTTTCTCTCACTGGGCCAGTTGTGCAAACTCCTTGGAGACAATTGTTATAAAAAACAGTATCCCTTTTATTTAAGAGGGAATACAAACTGAGGATAAAAAAGGGGAGACCCTAACTCTAAGGAATCTAGCTAATTACCCACAATCCTCTACGTCCCTCACAAGAGGAAGCCTTTTGTTTCTTCTGGCTAATCTAACTCCTCGTTTCTATCTAGGTATCCCCAAAACTGACTAAGCTAACTATCTATGACCCTCAGTAGCTGGTCTGGTTTATTCCCCCCAAAAACCGTTATGAACGAACTCCATTGGCTAAGTCTACCCCAAGGGGTCTGACCCCGGAGGTAAAACCTCAAAGCTGATCCGACAGGAAATGTTAGATAAAATCTTCTGATAAGCACAGCAGGCATGGCCAGATCCTTTTCTAGATCTTTCCCAGTTAAATAGAGTACCTCCAAGATGAATTGGGGGTATACTCCTTCTCAACAGTCAGGTGAGGTAGATGAGCTCCAATGAGCCCGCCTTCCCGGACAGGAAGCTCCTAACCTCCCACAGGAAGTCACTTACGCTAGCTGTTGTCACTTCCAAACTGTTCCTCCTCTGCCTTCTGCCTGCTAACGTCCTTTTCCATGAGTTCCTAGTGTACCTTAAAGACAGCCTTCCACTTCTCTTAAATCTTATATGGTACTGAAGAATGAACTTTCACATCCCAAATTATCAAGAAGAATAATGTTTTCCCTTTCCCCAAACAAATAAAGAAGGAAAAGAAACTGTGATGAGGAGAAAAGATTATTTTTTCCCCTCAAAGTATTGAAAATGGGAAGGAGAATCTGGCTTTTTTTTTTTTTTTTTCAGCAGAGTGGTGAGTAGGAGAATGTTATCCAAGGAAGAAAGAGGAGAAAAACAATGGGGCTTTGGAATTTTAGCAGGAAAGAGGGTTTTTTTTTTTCCTAAAGAGAAAAGAGCTATAGGTCCTGAAGAAGAAGCACTTGCTTGCCTTCCAAGGAATGATGGGACAGAGGCATAGATTGTAGAAGGTAGGTGAGAGGTTACTGAGGAAGGGTCAGAAGAAGAGAAAAGTAATATAGAGTGGTTACTTCCTGCTCAGGGTCCTCAAGCAGCAACTTGTTTATCTATTGATATCAACAGAGAAGAAACTCTAAGAGGTGCCCGAGTGAGGACATAAATGACACTGACACAAGAGAAACAGAAAAAATTAAGAAGATTTGGGAAAGAAACTGAAGACTTAGGAGGAAGGGTACAGGTGATATTTTCTTTATGCCTACTTATTGAAGGCAAAGAATATATAGAGAAAAACTGAGGTGGGAAGTGAAGACATGCCTAAGAAGAAAGAGCTTGGGAATGGGACTTGAAGAATGGACCATGACTTACAATCAAAGAATGACTGGCTCTTGGCATGTGATGGATGGGACCCTAACAAAAACTGTTAAGGATAGATTTGCCTAATGTATTGCAAAGCTAATGAAAATGGGCTTTAAACTAAAAAAAGGAAGGAGAAAACTGCCTACATATGAGGACCAATCAAGTATATGATAGAGAGAAGCTGCAGTGAAAGAACAGCAGAGGTGGAGATACCGAGGAAGTCATAAGAATCTAAATCCTGAAGAGGAGTTGTTAGTAAACCACTGATTTCAATTTCCTGTACACAGATGCCCTAAACTGGCACATCAAGATAAAAATCTAATTCAAAATGTTAATTCAATATATATTACTCTGATTTTGGGAAGTGGAACCAGGAACAGTCTAGAGCAGTGGTTCCCAAACTTTTTTGGCCTACCACCCCCTTTCCAGAAAAAAATGTTACCTAGCCCCCTGGAAATTAATTTTTAAAAATTTTAATAGCAATTAATAAGAAAGATGAATGCACCTGTAGCCATCACCGCCTCCTGGATCACTATAGCACCCACCAGGGGGTGGTAGCGCTCACTTTGGGAATCACTGGTCTAGAGCCAAATTGAACAGGCTTCTTATTAAGTTTTCTCTGAGAGCATTTACACCTCAGAAATCAGCATACAATACAAATCAGGACTTGATTTATTGTTTTGTTGATTGTCTTAATTTGGAGGTAGCTAGGTGGTATAATGGTTAGAATGTTAGGTCTGGAGTCAGGAAGATGTGAGTCACATCCAACTTCAGACATGTGTGACCCTGGGCAAATCATTTAACATCTGTCTGCCTCTGTTTCTTTGACTATAAAACGGGGATAACAATAGCACTTGCCTTGTAGGGTTTGTTATATCAAATGAGAGAGTTGTAAAACAACCAACACATTATAGGCACTATAAAATTGCTTGCTATAATTATGATAGTAGTATTGGAGAAAATGTTAATTAAACTTAAAAGTGGGTTGTGCGACCATTTTTGGGGTGTGTGTCAATTTTTAAACAATTATCATTATGCCCCTGGATGGAACCGGAATATGGTTCCTGACACTTAGATCTTATTCAAACCCAATTGGATTCATAAGAGGCTGTCAAATCAAGGCGAGTCAAATTCTGGCTGAATGTCCTTGTATTTTAAGAATTTAAATTCAAGTCAACAACTATTTCCATATTCCTGTGAGAAAATCTAGCTGGTGGAATACATTTGGGTAACGATTAAGTGAAGGAGAAACAGAAGCAATTTTTCCACTAGGGTATATTACAAACCATCTTGTCATAAAGAGGCAATAAATGAAGAATTTGTTAAATGAATTTCATACACTAACAATTGGCTTACTATAGGGGTGAAGGTGAGTTAAAGAGAGATAAGAAGATCTTAGAACAATATTTTGAAGATACAAAAGGATTCAGTTCTGATGAATCAGTGAAGTAACAGCTAAGACCCTGAAGAATAACCCTGCTTGAGTTTGGACAAGTATTAGCAGAGATGCATACTTCTCCATCTATTGGCTTTACCACATTTGGAAATGAACTTGCTCAGTGCCCAGTTTTGTGTGGTAGAATGGCAGTTTTCAGGATATCCTGGAGGTGTTAGATAACGCCATGCCTCTAGCTGTCATCTCCCTCCCAGGGCCATCCTTGTAAATGTAGCAGCCAGTGGGAGGCAAAGTGGCTAGACCACAGGGTCTAGAATCAGGAAGATGAGAGTCAGAATTCCAACTCAGACAGTTCATAACTCTAAGCAAGTAATGTAAACTTTGTTAGCCCAAGTTTCTTCACCTGTAAATGGAGATAATAATATATCTACTTAAAAGGTTACTAGCTGGCATAATGAATAGAATTCTGGAACTGTGGTCAAGGGTATCCAGCCTTAGATACTTAATGACTGTGTGACCAGGGACAAGTCATTACCTTCTGTCTGCCTCAGTTTCCTCATCTGTAAAATAAGAAGAATAATACCTCCAAAGCTTTTAGCGGGGACTAAATGAAATAATATTTATAAAGTGCACTACAAGTCTTAAAATGCTATATAAACAATCAGCTATCATCACCATTATCACAGAAAGAAGAACATTTTATTTTTTTTAATTTTTAATTTTTTTTTACTTTTTTTTAATAGAAAAAACAAGTTTATTCAGGGTAAGGAAATGGTAGATAAGGTACTAAATCTATACAGCAGGAGAACATTTTAAATTGTAAAGTAATTCCCAGGTTGAGTACATGTTCTCCATACCAGTCTGTGTCACATATCTGGGACACAGAATACCTTTTGTTTGGAATTTTTTTTTTCTGATTTAAGCAAACATTTTAGAAAGGCAAGAACAGAAGTTGGAGAGGAAAGTCTTCATGAGTCCAATGGCACTCACCTACAGTCAGCTGGCCAGTGAGTTGCCCCAGGGCATTCCGGGCATTCAGGGTAACATTCCTGTCAGACTGTAAGATCAGTGGACTGTCCTGGGAAATATGCAGAAAATAGATAGGTGAACAATGAAATGTAAACTCAAGAACTCTCAAAATATCAAGTTTCCCTGAGTGGGCAAGGTCTTATGTATTGTGGGGACACCCTTTATTTTCAATTCCATGCAATGTAACATAAGGAATCGAAGCACCTCCCAGTGTTACAAGACTAGAAGAGGCATCTTTTCATTTGTCTTTCTTCTGCTAGAAAATAAACTCTATGAAGAAAGATCAGGGCTCCTATTTTATTTAGACACATGCTATCCCCAGCGCCCCAAACAGAATTCCACACACATGAAGTACTTTGTAACTCCTGAAGAGTTTGGCTTTGCCTTCCTGATGCAGCCTTTTCCACCTGTGCCTGACCATGTTAGAACTGATGATAAAGATGAGGCTCCATGAAAGCCAGTTGGAGCGAGATATCGTGGTCCCAGCCTTAATGCTCCCGGGAGAGAGAAGTGGTTTGTGATGTGGAGAAAGAGTCCCCACTTCTGCGATGACATGTGTGTGCATTTGTATGTGAGGGGTGAGGGAAGGATAACTGGTGGCCATGGATGCTGGGCAAAGATGCCTTTAGGCAGTTTTCTAGGTGGGTGAAATGCATGCAATGGGAAGAGCAGATGGTAGAAGGCTAGTCTGAAGCATAGGATTTCAGAAACAACCCTATTTAATTCAGTCAGATTTTATAGATGATTCTGCTGTGCCCAGCTCTCTCTTAGATGCCACCCCTTACATCATTGTTAGACCATGTAAAGTCTCTTGAGAAAGTGCTCGATTGAATGAACTTAGAGGTTCATTAGCCATTTGGCCTGATGGGAGAGGATGTGAACTTAGAAATAGAATATCATGGCCCCCCTCTTATATAACTTAATTCAAGTATTGCTTATCCTCATTAGACTGATCCTCACTTTCCTCCTTTCCAAGATCCTTTCCAATGCTAGACCATAACTCTTTTCCCCCTCTATTTAGCCAAATCAGAGAAGGAATCCCAAAGCTTCAGGCTGGAATTCTGTCCCTAGTTCATTGAGTCTCCCAGGACATTAAATGAAACCTGTTGATTGTTAGACTTTAACACTGATGATCTCAACCATCCCCAAATGGTCGTATTATTATTATTATTATTATTATTATTATGAGGCTTATTCTATTGATTATTTTCAGGTTGGTAGCCTGAGTATTGGCATTCACCATCTCTCTTCAGGGAAGGGCCCTTGTTGTCATGGTAAGCTCAAGGTTCTGTGGGAAAAAAACCCTTACAATAACTAATTCCCATATAAGATAAGGGCAATACTTGGAAGAATTATTATGACCTTCACTGAGTTCTTATACCTGAATACAGTATAAAGAGCCATGCTCACACACATTGCCAGGCACTAAATGTTTAATCAATATACCAATAGTCAAACCTGTTTTAAAAGAGAAAGGAGCAATGGGGTTATGGGAAATGTCACTCTGGCTCCATACAGCCCTGACATTTGATTCCTCTGTGAAAAATTCAACTTCTACCCCTTTCTACTCTCCATTTTTAGTAGGTATTATCTGATGTCAACTTTTCTCAGTATTTTTGTCTAGAGACACTCTTCAAAATCTCTTACAAGATCAGGGATTATTCTATGATTTAGGAGAGAGATTTTTTTTCTGATATATGTCTGATAGATAGTCCAAGAGGACTTCTGATCCAGGAGTTTTCCTTGGTACTTACATTCAAATAATAAAACAATTATTTTATTTCTTCCATTCAACAAGTATTTATTAAATGATACTTGTGTGTCAGGAGCTATGCTAGAAAAATGTAATTGTCCCTTGCCAGAGAATTTGGCTTTTCAGAAGTTTATCTTCTAAAAATGGGAACAAATATATACAGAAATGAATATGATGGAAGAGGAAATGAGGAAGGTGCAAGGCAGAAGGTCCCCAATATGCTAGGGGAAATATAACAAGGGAGAAGTCACATTCCCCTGGAGGGAACAGGAGCATTCAAAAAATGCTTCATGAAATAGGTGACATTTGAGTTGAACCCTGGAAGATGTCCAGGGGTGAGGAAAGGACTTCAACAGTTAGAGATGGGGGGATGAGGCATTGTGAAATCCCTTCAGGATACCGGGAAGCTAGAGAAAGCTTCCTAATAATTAAAATTATGATTCTACGCTTTCATTTCAGGCATAGGGGATAGGTAAGGGTGACTAACAGAGAGAAAACAGGAAATATCTGATGGGGACAAAAACTAGCATTGGAAGATGCTAGCAAGTAGGGAAAGGGGAAGTAGAGAATGATGTTGTCAATCAGAAGAATCAAAATAATTGCAGCAATTCAGAGTTTAGAGTGTGAATTCCCTAGGGGGTGACTGGTAAATAATAAGAGTTGAAGGATATGGGAGTTGGACAGGAATAACTGACCTAAGCTGATACTTAGAACAATTATGTGGTAATAAAACTGATAAATTAGATGAAGTGGAGGAATATATGCAAAAAATAAAATGCAAAAATTAATAGAACAAGAAATATGGACTTTAAGTAACCTGGTCTCATGAAAAGAAAACAAAGAAGTTATAAAGGTTTCCCCAAAGGCAGTGGGGGGGGGAGAGAAAAATAAAAATAAAATTGTTCAGAGGGATTTAAAAATGAAAATTCTATCAAACATCCAAATAAAAATTAATTTGAGTTTTATATAAATCATTTTAAAAGGGATACAATAGAAAAGGATTAGAGACAAATTATTTTATGAGACATATATGATGTTAATAAATCTACCAGGGGAATAGGGACATATCTTTATGAATACAGAGGCAAAATATTAAATGAAATATTGGTGAAGAGGTTACTACAACATAATAAAATGATTATACACAAGGACTAAGTTGGATTTATTTTAAAGATGTAGAATTGATTCAATATTAGGAAAAAATTTCAAATAAAATCAACATATACTCTAGTTAGTTGGTGATTTCAATACAAAGACTGGTAAAGGTGAGAATGGGAAGAAATATGTGGGAAAGTATGGCTCAGTAGTAAGGAATGAGGAAGAATAAAGACTTACAGAATTTTTGTAGACATTTCACACCTCAATATGATGAACACTTTCTTTGGAAAATGAATGATTAGGAATTTGATCTATAGAGTACCAAATCATACTAAAAAGAATGAAATTAACTACTTAAAAAAACAACAAGCCTTACCTTTTCTCTTAGAATCAATATAAAGTATCCATTCCAAGGCAGAATAGCGTTAAGGGCTAGACATTTGGTGTTAAGTGACTTGCCCAGGATCATACAATTAGGAAGTGTTTGAGGCCATATTTGAATCCAACAACATTTTTAAGAGACCAGAAAAGATTTATTACTGACAAATGAGTTATTCCTAAGTCATCTAGCAGCACTAAGACCAGAATAATTAAAACAATTAGAAAAAGATATGATGGGAAAATTGAAAAATCTTAGTTTATTTAAGCAATTTACTAAAAGAAAAAAAGCAAAAAATTTCGAGAGGTACTCAATAGAATCAACATTAACACTAACTATAATTTCACTTGGAAGTAAAACCAATATAACAACTGATAAAATAAGAAGATCAAGTGGGACAAATTAGCAAACACCGGATATACTTGCTTGGTAAAGAGAGAGAGAGTTTCAAAAGGTAATGTAGGATATAAATTTGTCTATAGAACCTTGCATAGGATAATGGATAAATTATATATGGAATCATCTCACAAGATTAATGGAAAGTTAAAAAAAGACAACTAAAAAAAGATTAGCAAGATAGTCAACTAAGCGAACTCATCCCAAGGGCATTTAAGGATGGAAATAAAGAACTACAAACTGAAAAAAAAAAAAGGGAAAGATTTACAAAAAACATCTTACCCAACCTTCTTCCATCAAAGATAATGGAACCAACCACACTTGGAACCAAACATCACAGACACTAAAATACTTATAGAGATTATAGAAATGGCACAACAGAGAACAAAGATGTGAAAAGGAGTCAAATTGGATCAAACATGAAGAGAAGAGATCCATAATGAAAGCAATGCAATTATGAGGAAATTAAGGGACTGATCCAGATAGTATGTAAAGGAATGGAAAATACTGATGGCAAAGGGGCAAAAATCTCAGATCTGATCAGTACCACAAAAAAAAATGTTGGCCAACGGAACATCAATGTCCGCCCACCCTCTCATTTGTTCAAAATCTTTCTGAACATTATGTGTGAATTCAAAAGATTAGGAGGAACAAGCAAACTTTTGGAAACAATTTTCAACAATAGATTTACTATCTTAAAAATGACTAAATGGTATAGAGAATATAAAACCCCATGATGTTATTTGTTTGTTGAATACAGGAGAGGGAGAAGCATTCATATAACAAAACAGCATGTTACAGGCTATTTCACAATAATGGGTCTCCCATTTATACATCAAAATCATTGAGTATCCTTTGGAGGATCGACATACAATCAATCCTTTGACATTTTGATCTCTTCATTTGAAAAGAAATGGTTTCTTTTGTAAATCAATGGATTTTGTTTTATGCATTTAAAGGTATGATTCTCATAAGGGATATGTGGGTTTAACCAGATTACTTCAATATAATGGAGACAAGGGTAGAATAAAAGACACAGAGACAACAACTGGGATAAGTACAACAAGACTCAAGAATGTCAGGGCTAAAAAGGAATCTTAGAGATTTTCTAGTTTGCACTTCCCATTTTCCAGAGGGGAAAGCTGAGGCAGAGGGAGGAAAAGTGCCTTGTCCAAGTTCGAATTGGTTATGGCAAATCCATGATGAAGATGAAGCTCTCCATTCTCTGAAGCACTGAGAATAATGTCAGTGGATTGAGGATTACTTCTCTTCCTTGAGAAGAATAATTATATTGAATTCTAGGGTGGATTAGTGTCCATTCCTAGTATTTAAGATGTACACTCATGCATGTATACATACACACACACACACACATTCACAGTCGCTCACCCACTCATAGAATGGCTCATTAAATTGTCCATCCACATGAATATCATAGCCTGGATGTGAGACTTACTTCATATTTTTGGTTTTTCCAGAGTGGATATTTAGGAGGGAAATCTTTTGAATGATCATTTGTCTCTTAGGAAGATTTGTAATATTCCAAAAAAGATTGGGTTGTATTGAATTTGGGGAGGGAAAAGATTGCATTGTATTACATCGCATTTGGCAAATTGTGAAGTATTTTTAAAAATCTCAGGCTTCTCCATAAAACAAAAAAACAAAAGCTTATCATTTAAATATTAATATCCTTCAGATGTGCTATTTCTTTGAGGAATATGAACTAAAACAGTCTCCAAAAATTAAGGTGAAAGGCTACAAAACAGTAATGGACAGAGGCATAATGGGTGTGAGCAGACCAGTATATTATTAATGAAAAATTACTTAGGGAAAATGGCATAAAATATTAAGTTGGAGAGATTCATGAGCACCAGTGGAATAGATGAGTAATATAGTAAGAATGAAAATTAGAGATGTATTGTCCATGAGTTTCACTGACAACTATGCACAGAACCTAAATGGTCCCAATATAAAGGGGTCTCTCCTCCCTTTCAAGGATTTTTGGGAGAATATAGATAAAAGAAACACATGATGGGAAAATGGAGATGGGTTAAGTTCTTTGCTAATGGATGGAGTATTTATAATGATAAGACCATAGATTCAGAGGAGTATCAATAATAATAATAATAATAACAATAACAATAATAATAATAATAATGAACAACAATTTCAAACAACTCTAACTCCAAGGAGACTGGCTCTCAGACTTTAGCCAGAGTATGATTCATTCCATCTCAATAGTGATAAAGCTTAGTTTGGACCTGATATTCCAAGAAGGCAACATTTGCCAAGTGTCATGAAAAATACATGTGGCAGTTATTATTCCTAGGGAAGCAAGTATCTTCTAGAAGAACTTGGTTTGAATTTGTGAAAATTATTTTAGCTTAAAAGACATGGTGAGCTTGGCTGAGTACTGACTAAATGAAATGCTGGTAGATTTACTGTGATAAATACCCACATGCAAGTTTTAAGACTGATTCAAGAAATCAATAATTTTTAAAGAACCTACTATGTGTTTGGATCTGTGTTGAACAATGGAGATACTAAGACATAAATGAAATAGTTCATTTCCAGGAATTTAGAGAGTAATTACAGATGTTCAATATCAATTTCATTCTTTTATTTATTATTAGTATTATTCCAATTGTTTACAAAGTCACACATTTCCATATATAAAGAAAAAGAAGATATTACACAAATAAAATAAAAAAATTCCTAAATGTTTAGCTTACTTTTCTTCATATTTACATAATAGATACCATTCATGAGCATCCCAACCCCTCTCCATCTTCACCACAGCACATTGGATATTGTCAGAGAGATACACATGTTCATATAAATTAAATCTTTTATGGTTCATCTTTCTCTTCATTTTTTGGAGGTAACATTCTCAGTTTATTCTTCCAGTATTAGTTCTGTGGCTGTGAATAATGAACCTGTTTCTACTCATTTCACTGCTCATTATCTCATATAGTTCTTTCCAAGTTTTAAAAAAAATCCGTCTGTTCATTATTTCTTATGTTTCAGTAATATTCAATCAAACTCTTATGCTACAATTTGTTCAATCATGCCCCAATTGATGGGTATCCCCTCAGTCTCCAAATCTTTGCCACCACAAAGTGAGCTGCTATAAAATATTTTGGAACATATGGGTTTTTTTCCTGATCTCCTTGGGAAACATACACATTACTAGTATATATACAGTTATAATTCTCTGGGTATAATTCCAATTTGCTCTCCCCAAAGTCTGGATCAGTTCATAGCTCCACCAACAGTGCATTAGTGTACATGTTTTTCCACATTCCCTCCAATACCTGTAAATTTCTCTTTTGTCATTTTAGTGAGTTTGGTGGGTGATATCTCAAAAGTTATTTTGGTTTGCTTTACTCTAATCAGTAATAATTTGGAACATTTTTTGGATACCTATATATGGCTTTGATTTCTTTACCTAAAAATGGTCTGTTCACATCTTTTGCCCATTTGTCAACAGGAGGATGGCTCTTATTTTTATAAATTTGACAAAATTCTCTATGTGTCTTAAGACATGAGACCTTTATCTCCCAATTTTCTGCTTTCCTTCTAATCTTGGGAGTATATATTTTATTTTGTACACATTTTATTATTTTAAAAATGTTTTTAAAAGAGTTGTAAAAATGTTACAAAAATAGTGAAAAAATATTAATCATGACCATGGATGGAAATCAGATGATTTTACCTATGTGATTGAGAAAAGTGGTTGATTATCTTAACAATATTGCTGTTACTATGTAGATTGTCTCCTGGTTCTGTTCACTTCATTTTGCTTCAGTTCATACAGGTCTTGCAAGTTCTGTCTGAAACCATCTTCATCATTTCTTACACTACAATATTGTTCTATCACATTAATAAACTACAACTTGTTTGGCCATTCTGCAATTTATAGGCATTCTCTCAGTTTCCAATTCTTTACCACAAAAAAATGAGCCGCTATAAATACTTTTGTACACATGAGTTCCTTTCCTCTTAAAACAACAACAACAACAAACAACAAACAAAAAACAAAAACCTCTTGGGTTGTGGACCTTGTAGCAGCTGTATAGTATTTTTTGGGCATAGTTCCAAATTGTTCTCCACAATGGCTGGAATACTTCACAGGTTCACCAACAGTGTATTGGTATACCTGTTTTCCCTAAAGCATTTTATTGCATTTGGCATTTTTCCTTTCTCATCATCTTAGTCAATCTGATAGGTATAAGGTGTTTTATCAGAGGTGTTTTCACTTTACATTTCTCTAACTGTTAGTGACTTAGAGCATTCAGGCCTCAGTTTCTGACATACATGTTTATATACATATATATGTATATATACATATACCTATATTTAAACCCTTACCTTCTATCTTAGAATTGACACTGAATATTAGTTTCAAGACAGAAGTGCAATAAGGTTTAGTCAATTGGGGTTGTGAGTTGCCCAGGGTCACACAGCTAGGAAGTATCTGAGGTCAGATTTGAATCTAGGACTTCCCATCTCCAGGGATGGCTTTCTATCCACTGAGCTATATATGAATAATATATTTTTTAAATGACAAAACAAAATATGGATGAACTGACACAAGAAAAAAAGAGAACTAGCAAATCATTTATTGTATAAAAAAGGTCAAATAGAAATCTTGGGGGGGAAATTAAGGAAGAAAAATTTAAAAAATGATCAAATAAAAACCAATTAAATGGGTAGTTTTAAAAAATAGATAAGTAAGCCAAGTTAGCAAAAACGAAAGAAAAATGGCAAAAGGAAAATTGGCCACAAAGGAAGTAGAAATAAAGAAAAAATGTCCAAAATATTATATTCAGTTAGGCACCAGCATAACTAAAAACATAATTAAATGGATAAGCACTTGCCAAATAGAAAATGTTTAGATTAAAAAATAGGAACTAAGGAACCTATAATAAGCATAATACATAAAAACATAAACTTGTGATTTCATCAAGAGAAATTAAATGAGCCACAAGCAAATCTATAAAGTGGGTAAGGGAATCTAAGTCAAATTGGAATTACAAAAGAATAACTCTGCTTTTCAAACTGGGTTTTTGTTTGTTTGTTTGTTTGTTTTGGTTAAGAAAAAAGAGAAATAAATAACTTTCTGAAACTATGTCTAGGAAATCAAGTCTGATCCTGCTACCCACAGCAGAAAGGAATAAATTGCTCTGTAAGTCTGAAAGTTGCCAAGTACTTAGGGAAATGAGAGGTTAAAGACATGCCCAGGATCATACAGCATATATGTATATTTCATAAGTATATTTCAGAGGTGTGATTTGAACTCAGGTCTTCTTAATTCTATTTATCTAACCAATATGCCAGACTTCTCTTCTAGTAGAGCCATAAATATAATCAAGTATATGAATAATAAACATAGTTAAATCACACATTATCATTGAACATGCCTTCCCACCTCTAAATAGCACCTAGTATAATTTCTTGCTCACAGGATGCACTGAATTAGTGTTTTTTGATCAAATGCACCGAGTGAGAGCTGAGTCCTGTCCCCTGTGGCCAGAGGCAGGGCTTCCACTCAAACCTTCTGTTCATGGATTAGAAGCTGGGGTCAAACACATCTCAGACCTTTGTTACTTTCCATTCCAGCCCATTGCAAAGCCCTCTGCTCAAATAAACATTTGCTGATCTGTGGATAGTGAGCAGGGCAATGTTCAAAGATAAATCTTGTTGCTATAGTTCATCTTCTAAAAAAGATCTGTTTGGGGTAGTTGGATGGCTTGCAGGTGGGAGGTCCTAGGTTTAAATCTGGCCTGAAACAGGTCCTAGTTGTGTGACTCTGGTCAAATCACTGCCTAGCTCTTCCTGTTCTTCTACCTTGGAACCAATACACAGTATTGATTCTAGGATGGAAGGCGAAGGTTTTAAAAAAAAGATCTGCTTATTCATTTTCTCACTGTACCCCAGTAGGTGCTTGGGGGTGCCTCCTATAACTGCTAGGCAAAACCCCTGCTTAGAATGGTAAAATTATATTATACTATTCAATGATTTTTTTTTTACCTATCCAACTCTCAATCCATCAATCTCTCCTCTATAAATTTTTAGGGAGAAGCAATATTTTGGTCGCAAGAAGATTGAACAAGGAGACAGAAGAGTCAAGATCAAGGCAGATTCTATCAGTTAGGACTTGTGTCATGATGGGTAAAGCCCTTCCCTTCTTGAGGCCTCATCTGAAAAAATAAGGCATTGTACTGAGATCTATCAGGTCCCTTTCAGTGCACAGATGCTGTGAATGTGCCAAATTATGCTAAGTGGTTTTTAGAGGATTGTTAAATTGCCATGTAAAGAGTATACAGAGAAGTTAACAGAGGGGATACTTTTAAGAGATTGGAAATGAAATGAATACAATGAATTAGGGGGCAGCTGGGTGGCTCAGTGGATTGAGAGCCAGGCCTAGAGACTGGAGGTCCTAGGTTCAAGTCCGGCCTCGGACACTTCCAGCTGTGTGACCTTGGGCAAGTCACTTGACCCCTACTGCCCACCCTTACCACTCCTGGGCCAAGGATGGTCCCTAGCCCGGATGAAAAAAGGAGGAGGGTTGGGCGTGGGGCTAGCAACCCCACCCTGTAAAAACTACATCTGCTAAAAAAACTGCAACCTTAAGTAGGGGCAGCTGGGCTAGCTCAGTGGATTGAGAGCCAGGCCTAGAGACGAAAGGTCCTAGGTTCAAGTCCGGGCTCAGACACTTCCCAGCTGGGCGACCCTGAGCGACAGTGTGACCCATTGCCTACTGGTTGTGGCCCTATGCTCCTAGAATGGAGTCCCAGGATTAAAAAAAAAAACCAAAAAACAATGAATTAGTCAATAAAAGGATCTTAGTAAGGGAAGGGACTTAAGATTTCATCATGTTCAGCCTTGACCAAGACAGAACTTGCCATCTCAAGGGCATTTGTGGTTTAAAAAAAATAAAATAGATGAATCATTGTTTAATTTAATTTATAAAAACAATTATAAATAAAATCAAATTACTAGTATTAAAATTGAAAAAGGTGACTTCACAACCAATGAAGAAAAAATAAATGATTAGAAATGTATTCTGCTCAATTATATGCTAATTAAAATGACAAGCCAAATGAAATGAATATTTATAAAAAAATATAAAATGTCCAGATTAATAGAAGAAGAAATAGAAGATTTAAATGACTCAAACCCAGAACAAGAAATTGAACAAGATATAAATAAATTGTCAAAGAGGGGTAAAAAGCAGGGTCAGATGAAATGACAAGCAAATTCAAGGAAACATTTAAAGAATAATTAATTTCAGTAGTACGAAAGCTGTTTGAAAAAAATAGGAAATGAAGGAATCCTACCAAATTTCTTCTATTATACAAATATGGTCTTGATACCTAACCCAGGGGAAAACTAAAACAGAAAAATAGAACTATAAACCAATATCCCTATTAAATATCAGTGCAGAAATTCTAAGTAAAATCTTGACATATCCCAGAAGTTACAAATTATGACTTAGTTAGATTTATACTCTAATGCAGAGTGGCTTCAATATTAAAAAACTAGAAGCATAATTGACCATATCAATAGGAACAAGAAAAATCAGTAGATGTACAGAAAATTTTTGAAAATATACAATAGCATCCTTATTAAAAACATTGGAAAACATGAATAAAATTTTCCCATAATATGAAATTTAGTATGTATCTAAAACCAAGAAATAGCATTACTTGTAATGATGATTACAACTAGAGATCTTTCCCATAAGACCACAACAATAAAGCAAGGATGTCCATCATCAACATAACAATTTTTTCAGTATAGTATTAAAAATGCTAACTAAAACAATAAGAGAAGAAAAAGAAATCAAAGGAATAAGCATAGGCAAAAAAGAAAATAAAATTATAATTTTTGCGTAGACATGTAATGGTTTCTAGCGAGTCAGTGAAAAATTGGTTGAAGCAATAAATAATTTCAGCAAAGTTGTGGGATAGAAAACAAATCCACGCATGTCGTCATCATTTCTATATTTCAGCAACAAAAATCAGTAGGATGAGATACAGAGAAATTCCATTTCAAATAAAATTTACTTTGAAGACCACATATACAAATAATATTAATAAAAGTATAAAACACTCTTTAAACAATAAATAAATATTTAAATAATTGGGGAAATTTTCACTGCTAATGGGTTGGTCAAGCCAATGTAATAAAATGCCAATATTAATTAATTTATTTATTCAGTGAATATCAATCAAATTACCAATAGATTACAGAGCTAAACAAATAGAACAAAATTCATTTGGAGTAGTGAAAGGTCAAAAATCTCAAGGGATATAGTGGGAAACAAAGAGAAGGAAGGGAGCCTCGCAGTGCCAGATCTCAAACTAAATGAGAAAATAGCAATTTTCATAACATGGAACAGGATAAACAAATTGAAAGGTTGATCAGGGAAAAAATTAGGATTCTACATACAGAGAAGCAAAGAAGTACAATAACATAGTGTTTGATAAACCCAAGGCCCCAACACTTAGGGTAATAACTCATCCTAGAAAATAAAAACTTCTTTTGTAACATTGTCAATCACTGTTCAACAAAAATTATTGGGGAAACAGAAGAGCTGCCAGTCAGAAATTAGGTACAGACCAACATTTCACACTGTACAACAAGACAAGCTCCAAATGGGTACATGAATTAAACACAAAAATGTGATATCATAAACAAATTAGGGGACTAACAAAGAAATTATCTACCATTATATATGGACAAGGATCTAATAGAAAATTAGAAATAAAGTATTTGCAAAACAAAACAAAACTGATGCAAGTCTCAGTGTATATTTATTATCACCAATTCATAGCCCAGAAAGCAATCTTTAACATAGATTAGAGCTTAGACTGGGACTCAAGCCTTCTCTTTCCAGGTCACATTCTCTCTCTCCACTACATTTCTCTTCAGGGTCATAGTAATACTAGTCTGTGTTAATCATTTCTATTAATCTCACCAAATATAAAATGGATTAGTTAGAAACTGGCAAATTGGTTGCTGGGGTAATTATACTTACTTAAAAAAATCAAATGGATCAGAAACAGTCATTTTTTGTCCCTCAAAGAAAGGAGATATTTGGTAAGTATGTGTTGGATTGAATTGAACCGAGGCAGCTTGAAACTGGATGTTCTTTATTTGTTAAATGGCTGCTTTTCTGCCTCATTCTGCTTTACTCAGGGCACTAAAACTCTCTTATGACCCTCATCCTTGTGGGTTGAAAGAAGGATATGGGCAAATAGTAAGAGTCTGTGTTAAACAATAATTAGGTGTGTTAATAATCAATCAATAAACATTTATTCAACATTTACTATGTACCAGTCACTGTGTTGTGTTGGGGTTACAAAAAGAGGCAAAAGACAATCCCTGCTCTTAAGGAACTTACAATCTAATGGGGAGAATGTTATGAGGGAATTAGGAAAAGTTAAGCAATAGTTATGTTAGCTGGCATAGCTGTCAGGGAAAAATGCTGAAGGTTCCAAGCATGGAACAGTGAGGGAGAAAGATTGTTCTGAGAAACTCTGGATGAAGCTGATGGCAGTTAGGCGCTTACTTAGCTGCTGGAAGTGAAGAGCCCAGAAACGTAATTATCTTCTGCCAAAACCATCTACCCTGTGAGAAAGGTCAGGTTGAGCAGAGAATCTAGTTCTTGTTGGTGGACATACCAGATTAGGTCAGCTCCCTGACTTTACCTCTTTGTGGACTTATTTGCTGTGGTTCCTGGAAAGTTGTGGTCATGGCTGGAGATGAAGAGGATCCTGCAGTGAGATGTTCAGCCTCCCTCTCACCTACCAGGCTGGTCCTGGTAGCTTAAGCTAGAGTCAGTGTAGTGTTTGCCCAACCTTCCAGTCCCTTGAACTTATCCCTAGACAAGTAGATTTAGTGTGACCTTTCCCTTACCTCCCAACCCTTAAAACTCATTATTAAACCATTTATTTTACTTCCTGTGTCTTCCTCAAACCCCAAGAAAGGACCCACAGAGAGATAACCTTGAGTAACCAGTAACTGTTTTTAACTGACATTTACCAACTAGTGTGTTTTACCCATTTCCCACATCCCTTGTGTAGGTTCCCAGTTTACCTTGTGTATTGTAACACTTGTGTGTTTGTGGGTATGGACCTGTTTATGTTTGGCACGCTTGGGTTTCATTGTCTGGAGTCAGTTTCTGTTATTTCAAGAACAATAGGTGAACAAATATATACAACGCAAGCTATATACAAGATCAACAGGGAATAATTAACAGAGTAAGACATTGCAGTTAAGAAGGGCTGAGGAAGGTTTTCTATAGAGGAGAGATTTTAGTGGAATTTAAAACTCAGGGAGGTTAGTAGTTAGAGCAGAGGCAGAAGAGTATTTTAGGATGGAGGACAATTAGAAAAAATGTCTAGAGCTAAGAGATTGGAAGGTTTTGTTTGTGGAACAGCCAGAAGGCCAGTGTCATTGGATCAAAGCATTTATAAGAGAGTAAACTATATCTTGGTTCTACTTATTTCACTTTACTTTAGTTCATATTTATCTTTCCATTCATTTCTGTGTTCATTGCATATGTAATTTCTTATAGCACAGTAGTATAAGGTGTAAGAAGGCTGGAAAGATAGGAGGGGCAGGCTATGAAGAGACTGTAATACTAAGCAGAGAATTTCATATTTGAACCTGGAGACAATATGGAACCACTGGAATTTACTGAGTATGGGAATGACACAATCTGACCTGCATTTTAGGAAATTCACTTTAGTGTCTGAATGAATGAATAATGGATTGGAGAGTGGAGGAACTGAGGCTGGCAGACCCAGCAGCAGGCTATTGTGGTCATCTAGTTGTGAGGTGATGAGAGCCTACACCAGAGAGCTGGTAGTGTCAGAGGAGAGAAGGGATATTGGAGAGATATTGCAAAGGCAAAGTCAACAGGCTTAAGCAACAGCTTGGATATGGGGGCTGAGAAATAGTGAAGAAGCTGGAATGGCTGCTAGCCTGAGGGACTTGGAGGATGGTGTTGCTTTCTGCAGAAATAGGAAAGGTAGGAAGCAGGGAGGATTTAGGGGGAAAGAGCAGCAATTCTGTTTTGAACACATTGAGTTTAAGATGTCTACTAGACATCCAGTTTGAGATGTCTGAAAGTTAGTTGGAGACGGGAGACTAGAGAAATTGGAGTAGGTTAATTTGAGAATCATCAGCATAGAGAGGGTAATTAAATCCATGGGAGCTGATGAGATCACCAAGTGAAATAATATAGATGGAGAAGAGAACCCAGGATAGAACTGAGGCACACCTACAATTAGAGAGTATAATCTGGAGGAGGATCTAGCAAAGGAGACAGAAGTCACATAGGTAGGAGGAAAACCTAGAAAGAAGAGAATATCACAGAGGAGAGAGATCAACAGTGTCAAAGGCTGCAGGGAGTTCGAGGAGAATGAGGATTGAGCTAAGGTCTTTGGATCTGACAATTAAAGAGATCATTAGTAACTTTGGAGGAAGAGGTTGGAAATCCAATTGTAAGAGGCTAAGAAGAGAACAAAAGGAGAGTAAGTGGAGGTGCCCATTGTAAATAGCCTTTTTAATGAGTTTAGCTACAAAAGGAAAAAAAAGATATAAGACACTAATTAGTGGAGATGACAAGATCAAGTGAGGGTGCTATCAGGATGGAGAGATATGAACATGTTTGTAGGCAACAGGAAATAAACCAGTATATGTGAGAAATTGAAAATAAGAGAAAGAGTGGGAATGACACATAGGATGAGCTGTTGGAGGACATGAAGTGGAATTATACCACTTGAACAAGTCTAGGGGTGAGCCTTGGTAAGGAGTAAGAACACTTCATCATTTGGTGCTCCAAGTATAAATGAAAATGAATTATTGGCTTAGGATCTAAAAATAAAAACACAAGCATGTGGGTCCAGCTGTTGGGTGACCCTGTAGCTACAAATCATGGGCATCTGGCACCTTTGTACAATGGGAGTTATTTTTATGAATGTACCCCCTACTCAGAGTGTGATCAAAGGAGATAATTGAATCTTCTTAATGTTCATAATACCAAGCAATGGCCTTAGGCTGTCTACTTACACATACAAAAATGGCCAGTGGCCCCTTCCCTAGACTATTCTCTTTCTTCATCTTCTTTTATTGGATGCCTTGTACCTTTCAAGTCAAATGCCATTAGTTATGGGGGAATGGAAAGGAATAAGCATTGATTAAGTACCTACTGGGTGGCAGGCACAATACATGCTTTACCAATAGGTCTTTCTTGATGTCCCTGGTTGTTAATGCTCTCCTCCCATATTCCTTTGTGATAAATAACTTACACGTTATTTACTTTGTACAAGTGTTGCCTTTATTTACCTATGTTTCAACTATGCCAAGGAGGATATAAGCTTCCTGAGCTCAGGGGTGATTCCTTTGCTTTTTTGCCCTTTTTATTCCTAGGCTATTATTCCACAGTACTTTTGTATGTAGTAGGTGTTTTAGAAATGCACAGAGTTGTATTTTAAAGGTATTTCTGGATGATTTAATGGGACAAAAACACCTTTTACTCAATTATCAATGAAGGTCAGGACATGTATGTGCTTGTGCCTATAGGGAAAAATGTGGAAGTTGGGAGCAAGAACTCAAAGAAATTCTAAATCAATCACACGTTTGGATAGATAGGGAAAACTGCTTAAATGGGGTCGTGAGAAGGCACCAGATATAGAGAATTGTCTGGATCGCTGAGAGAGTGCCATGTGGCCCATATGCTCAGAGTAAAAGAGATCAGTCACAGATCTTCCTTTTGCTGAAGGTAATTTTCGTATCATACGGTGTGCCAGCCAATAAATCTTTTTAGGGCAGCTCATCCGCCAACACGCTATTGTGAGAACAACCCCAGGAATATGGTGGTTTGAGAGAGATGAGTGATTAGGAGGAGAGATACCTTATAACTCAGAGGCAGGCCTCATCAATCACATGGCTGCGATTTCTCACACACTGATTGCATGCCTAATGCCACGGCCCTCTTATCTGCACATCCATTGATGCACAGTGCTTGGACTCGAGGAGTCGGGGAAGTACGAGCGTGACTCCCACTTCTCTAGAACACAAAAGATGGTTCTGCTACAGGAGGAGCACAAAGTCTCTTGACTGTATTTGATTTTAAATAGAAAATGATGGGTAAAGAATTTCTACTAGGTTTTATCTTTTGAAAAAAAGATGCAATAGACTTTTTGATTGCTGATTTAAAAACTATCTCTGGAAAAAAATGTTAATTGCTCTAAAATCCTGATACTGAAATGAAATCAGAGGGGAAATGATCTTTTCTAGCACAGTGCTTGGTAGAAAATAGGAATAAATGAATTTTCATTCATTCATTCAAACACAGGGTAGCTTTTATGCCCAGGCCAGAGAGTATATTCAGGTGTACGTATTTTTCAGAATCATACAGGTCAGCAAGAGAAGACTGTCTTCAAAAATCACTTCTGACCCTATAAAGCTCTCTCACTGAGACTCAGTTGTATGTTTTCAAATGAGACAAGGTACGAGTTTATGGTTGACTTAGGGGTGTGTATAAGGGGAGGAAGATGGGGCCTGAAGGAACCTGTCCAGTGCTAGCAAAGATGACTGGAATGGTGAGAATTTTCAAATTTCCTTTGGCTTTTGCTATTTTGTTATTCATGGAGAAGAATGGTTTGGCCATCATTTTCAAACAGATTGGAGGAGAATATTTTATTATTATTATTATTATTATTTTTTAAACCCTTACCTTCTGTCTCAGAATCACTACTATGTATTAGTTCTAAGGCAGAAGAGCTGTAAGGGCTAGGCAATGGGGGTGAAGTGACTTGCCCAGGGTCACCCAGCTGGGAAGTGTCTGAGGCCATATTTGAACCTAGGACCTCCTATTTTTGGGCCTGTCTCTCCATCCACTGAGTCACCTATCTTCCCCCATAGACTGTGTTTAAAAGATTCTGCAGCCATAAGAAATGAGCTTTACATGAAATGTAAGATAGTAAGCATCTCAGGACAAGTCTCCATGAATTCTTCACACTAGGAGACACTTTGAGGGGTCAAACTGTCCTACCGAACAACATAAGCCATCATCTCTACCTGGGGCCCTCTGGCAGCACAGTTTTGCTATGTTGCTCTGGATAGGACTCGGTGTGGCTCAGAGTACAAGCCTTACAGAGCAGGGGGGGAAATCAATGACGGGTGAAGTCGGACGCGGGTGGGGCATGGTGCCAGGTACCAACAGGACAGAAGATCCTGTGAAAGTCCTCCCTAAAGGGTAAAGCAGGAGTGGGCGTGTTGTAACAGAGAGATCAGAAGAAGTCACACACATGGGTGCGTGAAACAAATGTATGAACTACATCTGAGGAATGACCGTGGAAGCCAAAAGGTCAGAGAAGTATGTCAGAAATGACCCCCACAGGCCACGGGCTGGCAACGGGCTGGCAGGCTTGATGGTCCCTCCTCCCGTGGCCCACGTAGTCCAGCCTTTATGGCTCAACTTGCAAGTGGCAGCCGTAGCTCCTTCCTACCAAGGATGCTGTGATGGATCAGGAGAACAGTTCGTGAGGAATGTGAATCAAGCTTTACAGACACTTTGACTATAAGTGGCATCCTGGATTAAGGATTAGAGTAGAGAATACATGTGGGAGATGGAACTGTGGCTGAAGTATATATACTAAGGCGAGCCAAGGGCTAGCTGCATACCACTTAGGATCACTTGGACAGGGTCATTCGGAGGTTGTTTAGGGGCACCCCAAAAAAGGCTAGAAATGGGACAAAAGGAGCCATTGGATTGACACAATCAATCAATACACATACATAATGGTGTGGAATGGGGCAGACATGGTCCCTTGTCTAAAAGAAAAAAAATAGGATGGGAAGGATGGAGAATTTTGTGTAGTCTTTATGAAGAAATGGGGCATAACTATGCAAATAGAGCAAAGAAGGAAATGGAGAAAACATTCAGAGGAATATATATGGCAGGAAATACTAAGAGAAACACCAATGCTAAGTTTGCTTTCTGGATAGTACTTGAAAACCAAAAAAAAGGAAGAAGAATACAAGAGAGGAGAAGTCAAAGAAAACTGAAGGAAGGGGGATAAGCAGAACATGAGTAATCTATGGGGAAAACAACAGAGTGAATTCAAAAGAAATCTTACAGGGCAGGGAGCTATATAGATAAAATGAAAGCACAATTTAAAATCAGGATATATAACATAAAAAGCAGAGCAACAGAACTACTATGAGATCCATCCCACAGAGCTCCAAGAGAAAAGAAACAAGATTGACACTTTAGTGTTAGGAATAAGGCATGGTTTGTCTTTGCATCTCTAATGCTCAAATTGAACTGTGTACATGAGAGGCACTTTAAAATGGTTTCAGCATTGCACTGAATTGTATAAATACAAAAAGGGCTTCTTATGAAGTGCCTCAGCATAGTATTTCATACTGATCCTCCTGGGCAAAGAAAAGAGTCAGGCTTTGGTGATACAAACAACACAGATACATCTTGGAATAAGATTTTGTAGGCTCATAGATGTGACTGGAGGTGCTCATGGTGGGGAGGGTGGAGCTATTTAAAGACACAGAGAACAAGTGATATTGGGGCTCAATGGGACTGAATTGTATGAGGTTGAATAACCTATTATGTGATGGGAATTAGGCTTGGCCATGGGCATACACCCTCAACAAGAGAAATCGATTTCCTTAAGGAGCACATCCAGCACTGAGGATTTACAATACATACCAAGGAGATAAGTGCAAAGAGCACACAACAGAATGTTGAAAGAGAGAAAGAGAGAGAGAGAAAGAGAGAGAGAGAGAAAGAGAGAGAGAGAGAGAGAGAGAGAGA
>NC_058135.1:17944704-17977846 GCF_016433145.1 Gracilinanus agilis | reverse complement strand
AAAAGAGAGAGAGAGAGAGAGAGAGAGAGAGAGAGAGAGAGAGAGAGAGAGAGAGAGATCGATCTTTGGTGAGAACAGGAAAGGCCTTATGTTGGAGGTCCTCCAGGCTGTGCTTTGATGGAAGCTCAGAATCCAATGAATTAGAAGTGAGGGATGAGGACATTCTGTTTTTTAGAGTAGGGTGCCAGGCTGCTGGTGATGCTTCCCATAGAGCTCAAAGGTCATAATATTGAAATAATCCTGGTTGAGGCACAGAGCCTGTTTTGTCAATGGAAGATAGAGTAGTTAGGGACTCTATTATAGTAAAATTTTCTGCTTAGCCTGATTGGTTTGGAGAAAAAGTCGTTCTCCAACTGCTTGACTTGGGCATTGTCTATATATCACAAGAAATTATTTGGATACATGCATCTGTATCTGCCTGTGTTTAAAACACCAAAAACAATAAGATTTCCACGTGAGGAGATGACTCTCTCCATTATAATCTGCCAGTTCTTCAATGAAAGCAATAATCTTTCTCCCTTTCCTTCCCGGGCTTTGCATTCCTGTGCTTTGGAGGGAAACTGAAGAATGCAGAACCTGCATAAGAAGATGGCAGTCTAACCAATGGAAATACAATGAAGAATACAAAGGAACCGGATAAAATGAGTTCTCCTCTGTGAAACTGGACTACTTGTAGCAGGGCATTGATTTCCGTCAGCATGTTCACACCTGAAATTTGGTTTGTTGGGACTGAGGGAAATGTGGCAAGTAGAAATTTTTTAATCTCCTTATTGTTTGATTTTTAGACTATAAACTCCTGGCAAGTTAGTATTGTTTCACTCTCTGAACTTGTCTCCATAGCATGTGTTGGCACATAGTAGGTGCTAAATCAATGTTTGTTGATTTATTGTTGATTTTTAAAATTAAAAAAATTAAAAGTCTCCAGTGTCTCTTATAGAGAGAGGATACCTTTTAAAGCCCTAAACATATTCAACAATGATGAGATTGAAGAATTTGCTTACTGCAATGGTCTTTGGAATAAGTTGTACCTGGACCTCACATCTTCTCTTTTGGTGATATTTATCTCTTACTCCCCTCAATCGCACGTGCTTAGGACAGTACCTATCTAAGTTTAAGGAAGTCTTTAATTAATGTTTGTTGATTTATTAATGGACACATCCAGTCCCTAAAAATACAAGAAGAGGGGAGTACCCCAATCCTGGTCAAAGGATCTCATTGTCTCTCTTAAAAGTGGATTTTGTCCAGTTGAAACCTCTGAAGTACTTCCAGTATTACTCTTGCCTAATGGTGATTCAACACATTTGAATGCAACAAGCTTTTTTAAAATCACCTGTGACATGCAAGGCACCATGCTATCAGAAATCCCCTGTACACATGGGAAGAGCTAAGGAAAGTTATCCTTGCTATTTCAAAAGCAAACAACAAGCAAACTAGAAAATGATTCTAACTACCTGTGAGAGGAAGGCATATCTACAACCGCATACATACCTTTCGGGAATGGATTTCTTTCACATACAATGGAAGTAGAAATTCAGATATACCTTCAAGTCGGATTCCTTCCTTGGTGACTCTCAGATTCCCCATCCCATCCTATAAGCAATGAAATATATTTCACTTTTAGCGGTGACTACAGAATGTATATCTATCAATATAATTGCATGATAGTCGAAAGAAAGCATGGAGCTCAGATCATTCAGGACAGGATTAAGAGGAAAGAACAAATCTATTGAAGGCAAAATAGGTCATATTTCACATAGATGGAAAATTCCAGTAGAAAGCACACAGGATCAGAGGACCTGGGCTATTTTCTGATATGTTACTATCAAAAAAAAAAAAAAAACAACCCCAAAACAGGTAATGATAATTGCTACCCAGTCAACTGAGGTGATTAAAAAAAAAGTGCCAAATCTAAAACACAGACATCATCTCTTACTTAGATAGCTAGGTGATAAGGTAGATAGAACATTAGAATTGAAATCAGGAAGACCTGAATTGAAATCCTGCCTCAGATACTTACTATCTGGGTAACCCTGGACAAGTCACTTAAAATCTCATCCTCAATTTACTTGCCTATAAAATTAGGAGATGGACTTGATAGTATCTAAGTTTTCTTCCAGTTCTAAATTATTATCCAGTGATCCTATGAGTCTTACATGGGAGAAACAACAAGAAAAACAATTTAGCTGAACCAAAGACTGAATGGAGGAGAATGGCACAATGCTAGAGACATAGTCAGTCAGTCAGTCAACATTTTTAATAAACTATTATGTGCCAGGTACTATTGAAACCAAACTGTGAAGGGCTTTAAATGCCAACCAAAGTACTTCGTATTTGATCCTAAGGTAATCGAGAACCATTGGGGTTTATTGAGTAGGGGAGCGACATAAACCTTTGCTTTAAGAATATCACGTTGGCAACTGGTAGAGGTTGGTGTGTGTGAGTTGTGTGTGTGAGAAAGAGGGTGGGGAAGAGAAGGAAGTGGAGGAGGAAGAGAAGAAGAATGGAAAGGAAAGGAAAAGAAAAGAAAGGAAAGGAAAAGAAAGAAAAGAGATTGCAGGTAGGCAGGCTTGCACAATAGCCAATGCAAAAAATGGGGAGGGTCTGAATTAGGGTCATGGTTTTTTGAGTGAAGAGAAGAGAACAGATATCAACAAAAAGTGCTATGAAATTAGGATCACCAGGAGTTGGTGACATATTGGATATATGGAGTGAGGGAGTGATGATTCAAGGATTAATCCAAGACTGTCAAGCTGGATGACTGAAAGACTGGTGGTGTCTTTGACAAAGATAGGGAAGTGTAGAAGAGAGATGTCTTTGAATGGAAGACATATTTAGTTTGAGAATTCTACAGAGCACCCAGATCAAAATGCCCAACAGACTAGGGTTGGAAAAATAATTCTGCAATCATCTGCATAGAGATTTTAATTGAATTCATGAAGCTAATGAGTTTTAAAGAAAGAAAGCATGTATGAAATGTGAAAGGGAATAAAATAAAGAATTCCCTTTCACAAAAGTTTCAAGAGTTCATGGGAGGTAGAAAAGGGGAGAAGAGGGAACTCATGGTAAATGGCTTCTCTTTTCTCAATAAAGCACAAGGTAAGGCCCTCTGTTGAGGTGGGGAGGGATTGTTAGGGGGTATTTGAGCCAAGAAGAAAGAGTTTGAAGTAGACCAAGTGGGGAGTGAGGGAGGGACTCTATTTGGAAGGGACATCAGTTGGTATGTGGCTGAAATATCTCCTTCCTGATGATTATTTAAGGGGGAATATGAAGCCCCAGCTAAGTGGTTTGCAAAGCTCCCTCCTAACAATTCCTGTGAGGGACGTGGTTAGAGGAATGCCATTTTTCATTTTTTACAGATGAGGAAATTCTGGCTCAGAGAACAGAAGGGACATGCCTAAAGTCTCTTAGCAACTAAGAAGCAGGAGTTTAGATCATAAACTAGATCAAGAAAATCTCAGAAAAGCAAAAGAAAAGTTTATTCTTTGTCTTTTTAGAGGGATTGATTTAACTTTTACAAAATTGCAAAAGTGACCATTTGGATAGATATCAAGGGACTCGGTAGATTCCGGTATGTTTAGTGGCCATTTTATCAGTATCCTTCCTAAATTAAGGCATCCAGAACTGAACTCCAAGGGTCCTGTGCCCAAATCCCAGGCAAAGGAACCATTATCTCCTTCATGCAGAGGCACCTATGCCCCCTCCTAATACAGCCTAAAATCCAATTAGCTTTGGGGGCTGCTGCTCTGCTGCTGATTCAAAGTGAGCCTATGGGTTACTAAATCCACTCATCATTTTTAAAAGCATGAATGCTGTAAAATTACATTTCCCCCATTCTGGGTTTGTGATGTGACATTTAGAAAAAAAATAAAGGTTAAAAGTTTGCATATTGCCCAAGAGCATTCTGTTTAGCTATCTTCTGATGATCACTAGGGGTAAGACTGAGTTTTCTATCTCTCTTGCAGTTTGCCCTTAGAGATGTTCTGAGCAAGACAAGATAATGAATCCAGGCCATAATTTGGATTATAATGAGGTATCACAAGAGTAAAAACCTAGATTTTTGAAATGTTTCAAGGTGAACATAAAAGCAACAAAGTTCATAGAATCATAGCCAGAGAACTGAATGGAACAAGGTTATCTCATCCTACACTTTCCTTTTGAAATGGAGTAATTTGAATTCTTGATTTGATATTTGGTTATCTTAGGCCATTGATGGTAAAACTATGGCACAGGTGCCAAAGATGGCATGCAGAGTGTACTCTGTGGGCACGTGACCACCCCATCCCCGAGTTCATTACTAGAAAGGCAGAGGGGCTCCCCCCCCTCCACTGTGCCTGATGATATTTTTTTTCATATTATCTGTCCCTCTGCCTAGCAGCCCAATGGGAGCACACAGGGAATAAGGTGGGCAGCTCACAGGCAGAAAAGCTGGAGGGGAGCAGACCACCCCCTCTCTACACTCACTGAGGACATTCCTCACCTCACCCACTCCTCTCCCCAGCAGCCCAATGGGAGCACTTTCTCCCTCCCCTGTGTGGGGTAAAGGGGGGGGTAGGGCATGCCTGGCACTTAAGGGGGGATGGGAGGCCCAGTACTCTTTCTCTAAAAGATTTGCCATCACTGTTTTAGGCCTATTATATTTCTGCAAATATTAACCCATTTCACATATCATTTTTAGCTTTTATCAGACAAAATTATTTCCTCTTTATCTGTTGTGAACCATTCCTTTTTTGTTTTTAAATTGGGAAATTCGGTTTTCTTTTTAAAAAAAAATCAAATTAGCTAGTGATTTATTCTATTCTATTTTAATTAAAAAAGAAACTTCTAATTTTCTTTATAAATTCTAGTTCCTATTTTATTTTTTCATTTCTTCTTTGATTTTTCAGAATTTCTGATTTTGTGTTTCATTGGTTTTTGAACTGATTCTTATTATATATGCATATGTATATTTAGAGAAAGTTACACTTTCAATTATGATTGGTTCATTCTCTTTTGTTGATGACAGTGATTAGAAATATAATATTTCTCTTCAGGTGTGTTTTGGCTGCATCTCAAAAGATTTAATACGGTACTTCATTACTGTTATTTATTACAATAAAATTATCTAATAGTTTAATGATTTGTCCTTTCACTCATGGATTTTTAAAGACAGTTATTAAGGACTAAAAAATCATCAGCACATGAATACTGATAAACACAAAAAAGGTTAGGACAAGAGAATTCTTCCTGTAATTATAACAATGACAAACAATTTGTTCCTTTTATTATGTACTCAATTTCAGTGTGGTAGTACCAGCACTGCTCTAATTGTGTACTCCTCTGAACTTTCTCATCCCTTTGGAGAATTTTAAAATGTTTAATTGATTCTTTACCTTAACCCTCCAGGTCTTTATCCCCAACCCTATAAAAGTCTTTCATCAAAACCCAAAACAAAGTCAAGCAAAACTGATTTCTGTGGTTAACAAATGTGTCTAGAAATGTATGTCTCGTTTTGAGCAGTCTGTCATCCATCCACCAAAGGTGATAGTATGCTCCATCAGTTGTCCTCTGAGGCTAGGTTTCATTGGTAATGTACAGAAAGTCTGATGATATCTTTGTTTTGTTTTATATCCTTTCTCTTTAGTGGTTACAAATTGTTTTCATGTACTTTTTTGTTGAATTTCTAAGGCTCTTTAAATAAGATATCATAATATCAATATATATATGCCTTTTAATTCTAATTCAGTGATCATGAGTGAGATAGAATATTGCTTTTTTACCTTAAAATTTTATTTAGGTCTTTTCTTTTGCTCTTATTTATTTTTGTTATATTTGTCCAGGTCTGAAAAGGGCATATTAATTTTCCCAACTAGAAAAAAAATGATCATATGGATCAACATTCTTTAAGTTTTAGGTGAATCTAACAAAAATAGGATTAACAATCATGATTATATACAAGGAAATCACAGACATAGACATGGTGGAAAGAGATAGGCAGAGAAATGACATTATTCTTAAAGTCACCATAAATAATAATATCAATATTATTACATATACAAAAAATGGCACAGCATCTACAAAGATAATGAGCTCTATATTTGATCCATTTTTCTCAATCAAAACAAACTTTTATTCTTATTTGTTTTTGTTCATGCAAAGACTTTTCCTTCATACAAAATTTAATTTAATGTTGTTTTTATATCTTTTTCCCCTTCATTCCTTCCCCAGCCTGCCACAAAGGTGAGAAAAACAAGATCTAAAAAAATATGTATAGTCAATGCAAATACATTTCAATTCCATGTAAATAAATTATCTATTTGTTTGTGATTCTTGCCATTCCAAATCTGATCAATATTTCTCTGCCCTAGCCATGGCTGTGACAGGTAACTGATGCTGTTCTCTCTCTTTTTTCTTCATTCCGTTTATATTGTGACTTTTAAAATATATTGCTTAACCTATGAGTGCTGCAAAAAACAAAAGATTCTTTGGCAGAAAACATCTCAAAGTTCACAGGTTTGGCACTATCTTTGAAGTTGACTTTGGTTAGTTCTGGAAAGTTGAAGTTAGAAGAAAAATAAGTCATCCACCACTGTGAGAGTCACATGAAAGCACAATAGCTTTAGAGGTATTAGAAAACTGAATATCCTGGCACAGGGTGTTTCCCCACCTCCCCTGTGATGTCTCACTGTACATCAGGGTTCTTGTGTATTCTTGTGCATGACAAAATAATCAGAATTGTTGGATATTTGAGAGATTACTAAAAGCTTGGAGTGAAAGTTGTGATGATGAATATACCAAACCCGGACATTTCCTTCCCCCCCTCCTCTGGCCTTTGTTCTGGATGATGGCAGAACCTTTCATTAAATTTCATTCTCTTTCTCTTCCTCCTTTTTGAAGGGAGGGGGAAAATTGAAGTGTGGAGATATTTAATCTGCTCATGTAGCCAGCAGTGTGAGATTCTTGCTTCTTCCAATTCAGAAAGAATATCTACCCTCTTTAGCCCATCCGTTGCTCACCATATTATCATTACCATCACATTATTTTCCCTGATCAAATTAAAATTTGGGGGCAATGAATTCCCTCTTTTTTTTGTATGATGAATGCTGTTATAGGTAGAGAGATTTGGCAGTTAGACCAGTTGAAAAGGGCTGGAGATATATGACTGCTTCAGCATGAGCTTGGGGGTAGTGGGGAAAGAACGGATCCTGGTCCTCTATAGGAGTCCCACAAGCAAGAGGACATTATGATCATACATCTAGGTAAGCACAAGTTTCCAGTAAATAGCAATATATGTGTGCATGTGTATACACACACACACACACACACACACACACACAACTAGAACTAACTCTCCAACAGTTTACATAAGTCAGATCATGGATCTATTTTGTTCTTGGGGTACGTGGTATAAGCAGTTTGTCTAAACCTAATTTCTTCCAAACTCCTTTTCTGTTTTTTGCAGCAGTTGTTGTCAGCTAGGGACTCCTTCCATAAATTAATTATATCCTCAAGTTTATTGAAAACTGAAATATTCATTTGAATTGTTTCTGATTCACCCTTATGTATTCTGTTGAATGGATTTGTTTTTTTTTCTATTTCTTAGCCAGTACTAAATGACTTCATAGGATAATTTGAAGTCTGGCAGTGTGATTTCTTCTTCATTTATACTTTTATTCATTATTTCCCTTGAGATCCTATACTATTTGTTACTCCAAATGAAGTTTATTACTTTTTTTTTGGTCTAGGTCTATCAAGTATACCCTTGGAAGTCTGACTGGCATAACATTAAATCTATAAATTAATTTTGGTAAATTGCCAATTTATTATATCTGTGGAGCCTGATCATGAGCACTGACAATTTTAAGACATTATTTCTTTAAAGAGTGTTTCATAATTGAATCTATACAGGTTCAAGTAGATTGACATTTTCTAGTTATTCTGAATGGGATTTCCATTTGTTTTATTTCTCAATTTTGTTATTGCTGTATAGAGATGCTGCTGATTTTAGTAGTTTTATTTTTTATGGCACTGAAGTAATTTTCTCAAGTATTTTCTTTCCTTATTTGTTAGGAATTATGAAGTAAACAATCATATAATTACTAAAGGATAAACTTGAGCTTTTAAATTGTGCTAATGCTAATAACTTCCCATATCAAATACTATTTTTTTAGGTTTTTATCTATGATAAAGTGAATACATTAAAATAGGAAGGTTTATAGGTAGGGAGTTAGTGATATAGGATTGGAGATCAAGACAGAGATGACAGCTGAATATATTAATGTAGGAGTCATCTTTATAGAGATAATAGTCATTTTAACAATTCTAATTGATTCAGCTAAGAAAGAGTAGAGAAAGAGATGGTAAGAGGTGCAAGAACAACCTCTGGGATCTACTCAAAGGAAACATGACAGGAAAGAAAAGCCAGAAGAGAGATGAAGGCTAGAAAAACCAGGAGAGAAGGAAAGACTAGAGCAGAGTTTCTGAGTCCCTTTTGTGGCATGACCTACTTGGGCAGTATAATGATGATGATGATAATGATAAGAATAACTAGCTTTGATATAGCACCTTCCATATAGGCACCAGGCTAAGCATTTTGCAAATATTATCTCACTTGATCCTTACAACGATCCTTACAACAATGGCAGATGCAATGGGGAAATGGAGGCAGACAGAGGTGAAATGAGATGCCCAAGTGTTTGATTTCCTATTTGTACTGAGGTCTACCTGCCTCCAGGCTCAACACTCTATGCACTGAACCACTCTGAATGAACAGAATGCCTCTGTCTGTTGAGTTCTAGCCTATTCTCAGAAATATGATTTTAATAATTGCAGGAAAAGCTAACTTTGATTTTGAGGTTATTTAAAATCAAGATGCATTTCCCCCCATTTAAGTTCATAGATTCCATGAAATATATTCTTAAATCTATCCTTATAGTCCCTTGAGAATCCAATTTATCAATCCCTGAACCAGACTTTATGATGGGAGTGCAGAACAGGCTTACTTGGTGTGTAACACATGGGCAATTAGAAAATCAGCCATGGAATGTGGAAAAAGAACAGAAGAAGACGGGGTTGAGGTCAAGAATATGACCATCCCCATGTATGGATAGGTGGAGTGAACTATCAGAGCAGAACGCTTAAGGAGATATCAATATAAAGTAATGTTGACAGGTTATCAAGAGAACTACAATTTGATCACTAAACTTCTGATTAAGGGAGTTCTAAAATGCCCTTCGGGCCATTGGATGACTGACTGCCACCAGGATTAGAGGTAGAGAGGCCATGAAGCTGGTAATGATTGCTAATGAAAGAAGCAGGATCTGAAAAGATCTCAGTTGTGGGGATGAATCTTATAAGATAGAGACTAATAGAGATAATTGTAAGATTCTATATTTGGGCTAAAAAAATAAAGGAAAGGAATGGATCAGTACCGGGATAGTTATAGTAGAAATATGAGCTAGAGAACTCTTCATGAGAAAGAGATTTAGCCATTTTAGTGTAGACAGGCTCATTTTGACTCAGAATTATATAGAAGGTGCAAACACTCATGTCCTCTCTGATACACAAAAGAAACAGGAGTCTAACCAGCTTTAGGATGTGGGTAGGGGTAGGGAATGAGAAGAGATGGTCCCTCTGACCTCTGTCCTGGTGGTCAGATAAAATCTGGAGTATTGCTTTTAGTTCTATTCAGTATTTTAGGGAAGAGGTTGAAGGACTGGAACATTTCCAGAAGATGGAGGCCAAAATAGTAAAGGACATTCCATATCCTAAGGACTAGCCAATCAATAAATATTCATTAAGTACCTACTATGAACTAGGTACTGTACTAAGCACCAGGGATACAAATAGTAAAAAGAAAAACACTTTGTTTTTAAGAAGTTTACAGTCTAATAGAATAGATATGTATCTATATACCTGTATCTATCTATCTATCTATCTATCTATCTATCTATCTATCTATCTATCTATCTATCTATCTATTTGGTTTGAGGAACTGAGGATGAGTATTTAGAGATGAGAAGAATTGGGGGAAGATGAGTTTCTGAGTACAAGAAGTGCTACCATATGAAAATGGCATTAAATTTGTTTTGCTGGATCTCAGAAGAGAAAACTGGGAATAATGAATGCAATTTTCAGAGAAACAGATTGCCGTTTACAACATGACAAGTTATTCTAATAATTATAGTTGCTGAAAATTGCAATGAGATGATTTAAGACATGAGGTTCACACTTTTAAAAAATGTTTAATTGTTTTATTAATGCAGCACCAACTATGGCAATATGGCAAACCATATCTAGCCAACAACAAGTTTTGTGAAAGATTATAAATAAACAGCCTCCTCCAACATGAAAGAACAAAGGCCATCTGTCCATCTGGAGTAAGCCTCCTTAATTGTCAGAGAACAACCAGGCAGCTTTAAACTATTTTCTTAAAGCTAACCAAAATACAAATACAAGTTTTCAGCATTAACAACATCAAGAAAAGAAAAGTGAAAGGAAAAACAAAACCACCAACTCAAAACAAAATAATTGTTAACTCCTTTTAGAAATTGTTCAGGATGTTAATCCCATTTGTTCTCATAGTGGGGTTTTTTGTTGATATTCTCCCTCTGAGATTTTCCCTTGAAATTTTTGCCTTTAGTGGGCAACTAAACTCTTGTGAGTACAGGGGACTCACTCTTGCCTCTATAAAATATAAATTTTATGGTACTTTGATCCTGTATCTTCTAAATACTGACTTCTAAATGATAAATATTATTTGCTTCCATAGTTGTTCTTGAAAAGAAAGTTAAAGTAAGAGCTATGAAGATACTATTAATTTTATAAGAAAAACATTTCTTTCCTGAATGACAAATAGGTTTTGGTGAGGGGAGCAGTTTTGTTCTTTTTAGACTTTTTTCTCTTAAATTCCAATCTCCTGTCCCAAAACAATTATTCCCTTTCACATCTGTATACTAATTCCATCAATTAAAAATCCAGGAGAGTCCAGGACGATATTGATCATAGGAGTATAGAGCTGGAAAAGACCATACAGGCCCTAGACTTCCACCTTTTGGTTTTACAGTTGAGGAAACAGGCAGATAGTGACTTGCGCAGGGCCATGTAGCTAGTATTTGAGGCTACATTTGACCTCGGATCTTCCTGACCCTCCAAAAAACTTTCTGTTCAAATAATTAGACAATCAGGACTTCATTCTATCACTATTTCCCTTTTTGTTGGGAAAGGTGGTTTTTTCCCCCTTTGTTTTGTTTGTGTGAGCTGTTCTGTACATCAAAGTCCAAAATCACTGAGGTTTGACTTGTCAGCTCTCACAGCAGATCCAAACCTACTGAGGACACATTGCACCAAGTGTCCTACAGGTGAGCCAAGGAAGTCAAATGGAACATGTTATGTTTTCATTTACACTGGTAGGGTTCCGTGTAGCCAACATTCATTGAACGATCTATTTGGTTGTGGGATAATCAATTTTTACATTACACTACACACGCTGAGCTGGAAATTGAGACTTTGCTTTTCATAAACACAACTGGTTAATCTGCTGGATTTTTCCTCCCAGTACACCCAATCCATTGGATTGTGTAAAGGAATTGTTGTTACATGAATAGTAACCTTAGAAAAAGAAATCAATCAATAGATAAAACATAAATGAATAAGTCCCACATTCAAAATACCTGGCAATAACGCTTTTGATTTTGCTTTTTAATGAGTTCCCTTTAACATTCTTTCCCACTGGCAAGTATGACTCTTGAAAGATCTCTAGCAAGGTTTCTTAAACAGTGGACCAGAGACATGATTGTTGCACTTTTAAATATACATCTAAATAACTATTTCCCTGTAATTGGTTTCCTTGGTAATTCTGAACATTTTATTTTGTGCATTTAAGTGGCATTTTGAGAAGGGGTTTGTGCATTGGCAAGATCAGCATCTTAAATTGAGTTCACCAGTATCCATGGGATCTGGCCTCCTGCAAAGCACCATCCTGAGGGTTTCAACAAAGGTTTCCTTGCCTTCCAGAAATTTTGGTCTTGGTTCTAATATGGCAGATGGAGGCATAGAACTAGGAAATAACAAAACCATGTGAGAGAGGGCTCAGAATAATTGATAAAAAACCAGAACCTCCACAGTGTTGGCTGAAGAAAAGGCTGATTTAGATACATAGGAACAAGGTTAGAAAATCACATTTCTGATCTTGCTTCTAACCTCCCTTTAGCACTCCCTAGTTGTTTGACCCCAGGCAAGTCACTGACCCTATTTATGCTCCAGTTTCCTTCTCTGTAAAATGAGGACAATGATATCAGTCATAACTACCTGGAGGATGAAATGAGCCCGAGTACACAAAGCCACTTCCAAGACTTCAGTGTTAGATAAACATGTGTTATGATGGTGAGAGGCTATTTGACGCAGATTGAAAAGGGTACAGTCTGTCTATTTCATTACCACAAAAAAAGTATTTCATACAGTTTTCAAATAAATGTGCTCTGTGTTCCAGCCAAGACCTGGCATTTGCATTCCATCACCAACAACTCAAAAGTGTTCCCCCTTCTTTATTGGTATAATGTGCCCCATTTGTGTTACTTGTCACTAGAATTTTGCTGACTACAAGATAAGCCCAGCAGGGTGTTATTTTCTTGCACTTATAAAAATAAAGTCAGGGAGGGGATGTGGTGTAGAGGACAGATAAATGACTGGAAAATGAGGAAGTCATAGGTTCAAGTCCCACCCCTAACCTACACTGATTACATGACCTTTGGGAAGTGTCTTCATTTTAGTGCATCCCTCTGAGATTCTCAAACTTATCTCATTTTGTTTGCATACAGTTTTTTAAAGATAAATTTGCAAAGCACCATTATTATCTCATTTTTTATTCATAACAACCCTGGTATGTAGGTGCTATTATTATCCCCATTTTACTGATGAGGAAATCAAAGCCAAAGGAAAAAAACAACAACAACATTAAGTGACTTGTGCAAAGTCACATAGCTAGAAATGACTGATGTCAGATTTGAACTCAGGTCTTCTTAGGTCCATTGCTTGGCACTTGGTGGATATTTGTTAAATTCATATTGCCTTGATTTGGCACTCAGTGTTGTAGGCAGCTCTCTAACAAAATTATTTGTAGAAGTGATACTAACCTGCATTGGTGGAGAGATTTCCTTACCTCTGCCCTGAGATCAGATATGCGATCTCTATTGCCACCCTTAATAAAAGTGTTCTATGTTTCTTCCTCTTTTTTGTTAGGTGTCCTGCCCTGCTTATCCTTGGTTCAAATTGTGCCACGTGATTGAATTGATTCAACATTCAGAAAATTGAAATCCTTCACGCTAAAAACTTCTTTATGCTTCTTGGTCTGATTTTTTTAGCTCTGCCTTATGGCGTTTGCCCATTAATGTTTATCACCAGATATGGACTTGAAAACTTGAGGAATGATTAACAGACAAGATGACCAAATGCTCACACTCTCAGCAAACCTGAGAAATAGAATTAATGCCCCTGAAATAGGGATCATGCCCCAGTGTCAGAGTGATCATGACTGAATCTACATTAGAAAAAGGTAGAAAGATGGTACCAAGTAAAACCATTGTGAGACATCATTGGAGAATACAAAGACTTGGCATTGTCTCTTGGTAGCCACACTTTTAGAAGCCACTCAGTATCTGCAGCTAAAGCAAATCTTAGGCTTGGGTCTCTGGGTATCCGACCAAATGCAGGGAGACTCCATCACTTCTCCCTGCTGCAGTGACTTAACCCATCCTTTGTAATGAACTACTACCAACTACCCAGGTATACTGATTCTGCCCAGCCAGACAAAGCAATGAGAAAACTATTGGATGGGTCAGGGTAGAATATGCAAGCAGTGGAGTATGAGACAGGTCCAAAAACTAGAGAAGAAAGAGTGTCTGTGATCAAAGGAAAGATGATTGAAAATTGAGCACCCCCTGCCACAGTTTAACCCTAGCAAGCATCAGGATTGTCTCTTTCTCATAGCCTTCAACATGAGAAGGCCAAGTGACTGCCTAATGCAACCTTCCAGGATTCTTTCTGCAGGGAAATAAAAGGAGAGGAAGAGAACAAAAGAGTAAAGAGGGAAAACAGGGACATACAGCTGGGGATAAAAGAGAAAGCATGAATACAAATGTAGCCCATAAACAGAAACAGAGAGACCATGAAAATGGAAAATAAAACTTCAAAAAGAAGCAGAACACATTTAACAGGGACTATATAACAGGAAAGAAAATGAACTAAAAATTTCAGGCCAAAAAAGCATTCTGTGGACTCGCAAAAGATCCTGAAACACCAACCATCAGCCCCAGAGAGGCTCAAATAGAAATGAAACTCTTGAAAGAAGAAATTAAGGGTCAACTTAAGTGACAAATCAAAATGATAACAACGAGACAACATAGCAAAATCCTGGGATATTTGTAAAGGAGATATAGGAAAATGATATCTGATAACATTTACAAAATAGAATTAGTGCACTGAATGTGTAAATAACTTTAAAACTTGTAAGCCATAAAAAACCCCTAAAAAGCAGGAAAGGAAAATTCTCAAATATCATAGGGGAAACTGATAAAAACAAAACAAAACCCTGCAGAGTTATGCTCATTCCATTTTTTCAGTATCTTTCCAAATATGTGGGGTCCAGTACTGAAAACAATCTTCCACATATGATCTGACAAGAGCAAAAGACAGAGGAAATTAAAGTAGACATAAATAAAGTAGAAATGAAACCATTGCTATTTGTTGAAGACATAATGGATTGCTTAGAAAAACCCAGATAATCCATATAGAATCTGAGACAATTAACAAGGTCAACAACATAGGGCAAAAACATCAATAACATTTCTATATCACAATAACAAATTCCAGGAAAAGTGATAGAAATGGAAATTCCATTTGAAATAATTCCCAAATGCATACAATAACCAAAAGTAAATCCATCAAGATGTATTTGAGACATAAAAATGTTTAAAAATGACTTTAACAATTAGAGGGATGTTTATTGTTCATGGCTGAGTATCACCAATATGAAAAAATAATGATATTAGCTTAATTAATTTGGTAATATACCAGTGAAAATACCATAGAAAAATACTTTACAGAGTTTGACAAGAAAACAACTGAATTCATTTAGAGGAAGAAAAGTTCTTAACACTCATAGGGGGGACATCTGGGTTAAGATGGCTGCAGAGTAGTAACAGGACTCTTACCTTACCACCAACCCATATATGATACCTCAAAAGGACAAAAAACCCAAATCCAGATGAACGAAGGGACTCCACAATAGGGCACAGCATTGAAGGTACATGGGATTTGGGCATTTCCACTTTAAAAGGGGGTGAAATAGCTTCCACCAAAATGCAAGCTGATCAATCCTCTCCCACCCCACCTATGGTGCCAGAGTCAGAGCCAGCATGCCAGAAATAGAGGGAGCATAGGGCAATCTCTAGGTTCTTGACAGCTGACTGGGACCACTAGGGGCTTGCCCCTGAGAGTAGCTAGGCTTGAGACCCCAGGAGGCTAAAGAGCACAGACCTTGGACACAGTGATAGAGCTGAGAGGGGCAGCAGACAGTAGAAGCCCAGCTGAGACTTGAAAAGTAGCCTCAGGCAAAAACTGCTCTATAGCTCCCTACACAAAGAGCTTGCCCTCCTCACTCAGACTTCTAGCTGGGATGAAAAAAACTAGCATAGTGAGATGGCAAGCAAAGCTCAAGAAATACAATTGTCAACCACCAGAAAGAATAAGAGAAAGGCACTGACCCTGGATAATTTTTTATGGAGAAAAAATCCAGACCACAGAGGAGACAACAGAGGAGGACAAACAAGTAAACACATCCAAACCTTCTCCAAAAAATGAAAATTGGTCACAAGCTCTTGAAGAGTTCAAATATGAGATCATGAGAAAGGTGGAAGAGATTTGGCAAGAAAAGTAGGAAATAGCTCAAAAAGAAATTAACAATTTAAAAGACAGACTCCCAATTGGAGAAAAAGCCCCAAAATAAAATGAAATGATAAGCAAATTGGAGACCAAAATTAAACAACTGAAAAACATGAAAAACAGGATAGACCAAAGTGAAAAGGAAAATCAAAAGATTATAGCAGAAAAACACTCTTTAAAGACTAGAATTGGGCAAATAGAAGTCAATGATCTCACAAGACAGCAAGAACTAATAAAGCAAAGTCAAAAGACTGACGAAATATAAGGAAACATGAAATATCTCACTGAGAAAATGACTGATCAAGAAAACAGATTTAGAAGAGAAAATTTGAGAATCATTGGTCTTCCTGAAAAATCAGAAACAAACAGGAAAGTTGACATTATACTATAAGAAATTATCCAAGAAAACTGCCCTGATGTTCTTGAACAAGAGGGCAAAATAGAGATTGAAAGAACCCATAGATCACCCTCTGTACTAAATTAAAGACTTTCCAAGTTAAGGAGAAAATATTACAAGAAGCCAGAAAGAGACAACTCCTTAATGAACATAGATGCAAAAATCTAAAATTAGAATACTAGGAAAAAGACTTCAGCAAGTTATCACGAGGGTTATTCATTATGATAAGGTGGGATTTACACCAGGAATGCAAGGATGGTTCAATATTAGGAAAACCATTCACATAATTGGCCATATCAACAAGCTAACAAACAAAAATCACATGATTATCTCAATAGATGCAGAAAAAGCCTTTGACAAAATACAACACCCATTCCTCTTGAAAACACTAGAAAGTATAGGAATAGAAGGGCCTTTCCTAAAAATAATAAACAGTATATATTTTAAACCATCAACAAGCATCAGCTGCAATGGGGACAAATTAGAAGCATTCCTAATCAGATCAGGAGTGAAACAAGGATGCCCATTATCACCTCTATTATTTAACATTGCACTAGAAACACTAGCAGTAACAATTAGAGAAGAAAAAGAAATTGAAGGTATTAAAATAGGCAATGAGAAGACCAAGCTATCACTCTTTGCATATAATATCATGGTCTACTTAAAAAATCCTAGAGAATCAAATAAAAAGCTAGTAGAAATAATTACCACCTTTAGCAAAGTTGCAGGATACAAAATAAATGCACATAAATCATCAGCATTTCTATATATTTCCAACACATCACAGCAGCAAGAGTTAGAAAGAGAAATACCATTTAAAATCACCTTAGACAATATAAAATACTTAGGAATCTATCTACCAAAACAAACAAAGGAATTATACAAACACAACTATAGAACACTTTCCAGACAATTAAAACTAGATCTAAACAATTGGAAAAACATTGATTACTTATGGGTAGGATGAGCTAACATATTAAAAATAGCCATTCTACCCAAATTAATTCACTTATTTAGTGCAATACCTATCAAACTAATAATAAACTTTTTTAATGAATTAGAAAAAAATTATAACAAAGTTCATTTGGAAGAACAAAAGCTCAAGAATATCAAGGTAAATAATGAAAAAAAACATGAAGGAAGGTGGCCTAGCAGTACCAGATATTAAACTATAACATAAAGCAGCTCTCATCAAAACGATATGGTACTGGCTAAGAGACAGAAGGGAGGATCAGTGGAATAGACTTGGGGTAAGTAACAACAGCAAGACAGTGTATGATAAACCCAAAGAGCCCAGCTTTTGGGACAAGAATCCACTATTTGACAAAAATTGTTGGAAAAATTGGAAAACAAAACGGGAGAGACTAGATTTAAATCAACATCTTACACCCAACACCAAGCTAAATTCAGAATGGGTAAATGACTTGAATATAAAGAAGGAAACTATAAGTAAATTAGGTGAACACAGAATAGTATACTTGTCAGATCTTTGGGAAAGGAAAGATTTTAAAACCAAGCAAGAGTTAGAGAAAATTACAAAATGTAAAATAAAAAATTTTGATTACATTAAATTAAAAAGTTTTTGTACAAACAAAACCATGGCAACCAAAATTAGAAGGGGACCAACAAATTGGGAAAAATCTTTATAACAAAAAACTCTGACAAAGGTCTAATTACTTAAATATATAAGGAGCTAAATCAATTGTACAAAAAAATCAAGCCATTCCCCAGTTGATAAATGGGCAAGGGACATGAATAGGCAATTTTCAGATAAAGAAATCAAATCTATCAATAAGTACATGAGAAAGTGTTCTAAATCTCTTATAATTAGAGAAATGCAAATCAAAAGTACTCTGTGATATCTCCTCACACCTAGCAAATTGGCTAACATGACAGCAAAGGAAAGTGATGAATGTTGGAGGGGATGTGGCAAAATTGGGACATTGATGCATTGCTGGTGGAGTTGTGAAATGATTCAACTATTCTGGATGGCAATTGGGAACTATGCCCAAAGGGCTTCAAAAGACTGTCTGACCTTTGATCCAGCCATTCCACTGCTGGGTTAATACCCCAAAGAAATCATAAGGAAAAAGACATGTACAAAAATATTTATAGCTTCACTCTTTGTAGTGGCAAAAAACTGGAAAACGAAGACATCCCTTCAATTGGGGAATGGCTGAACAAATTGTGGTATCTGTTGGTGATGGAATACTATTGTGATCAAAAGAATAATGAACTGGAGGAATTCCATGTGAACTGGAAAGAGCTCCAGGAACTGATGCAGAGTGAAAGGAGCAGAACCAGGAGAACATTGTACACAGAGAGTGATACACTGTGGTACAATAGAATGTAATGAACTCCTGTACTAGCTGCAATGCTGGGACAATTCTGAGGGACTTATGAAAAAGAATGCTATCCACATTCAGAGGAAGAACTATGGAGGTAGAAACACAGAAGAAAAGCAATTGCTTGAACACATAGGTTGATGCGGACATTATTTGAGATTTAGACTCTAAATGACCACCCCAGTGCAATAATCAATAATATGGAAATAGGTCTTGATTGATGACACATGTAAAAAGCAGTGGAAATGTGCATTGGCCATGGGATTGGGGGTGGGATAAATGGAGGGGAGAGTAAGAACATGAATCAGGTAACCATGGAAAAATTTTCTAAAAAAAAAATAACAGCTAAAATAAGCATAGAAATTGTTAATTTTATAAACTGGGGAGGTGAGTTGCATCATATATATCAGATGACAATCTGATATCCAAACTATATAGGAGATTAACATGAATATATAAGTTCAACTATTCCCCAATGAGTAAGTGGTCAAAGAATATAAGCAAATGGTTTTCAATAAGAATGATGAACTATTGACAACTATGATAAAGACTGAATTAACTTATTAATAATAAGAGAAATGTAAATTAAAATGATGATGAAATTTCATCTCACATCTGGAAAATTGGCAAACAAAAGCGAGAAAAGATGAAAATAATTGTATACTGGAGGAGTTGTGGGATGGTAGATACAATAATATACTATTATTGGTGGCATTGAGAATTATTCCAATTATTATAGGAGGAAATGTCCAACTATACTTTAAAAAGTAACTAAAGTATTCAGTGCCCTTTGACCCAGTGTTCCCACTACTTGGAATATTCCCCAAAGAAGGAAGGAATTGTAAGAAGGGTCTCATGAGCACCAAGGATTTGCACTTTTGTTGTATCAGTAAAGAACTGGAAATAGCATCAGTGCCTGCCAACTGTGGAATGGCTCAACAAATTGTGATGCAAGAATGTAAGGGAAGGGTATAGTGCAATACTATAGCTAGAAAGGCTAGATAATAAGAATTTGGAGTAGCTGAGAAAGACATATAGACTGATACAGAATAAAGGAATGAAGACAATACAAGAAGATATATAATGACTAAAACATTGTAATGGAAGTTTAAAAATGGAAACGTATGCAGTTAAATTACTGGAAAATAGATGAGAAAGCAAAGACTCTTTCTCAATCTATTCTGGAGAGGCAGGGGAATGTAGATGTGAAACATGGCACCATTGGTGATTTGTTGGTGGTTTTTCTGAACTGATTTTTTTATTCCTTCATTACAAGAGAGTACTTTCTGGATAGGAGAATGGAGAGAGAAATATTGGGAACAGAATGTTAGGTAAAACAACATAATATTAATAAATATATGGTAGGAACACATTATCTGCAGTTCTGCTCTCCATAGTTTTAGTTATCCTGATCAATTATGGAATCACCATTTCCTGTGGTTTCAGTTACCATTACTTGTAAAGCCCTAGAAGTCTGTCTTTTGTTTGAGTTTCCTGACCACCCAGACCAGGAAATGCCAAAGGTCTGCCCACTACAAACAGCAGATAGTCTCTTCTATTTTCATTTTTTGTCACTTTCACTTTCCTTTTGAAAACTTTTTATGGGGTTGTGAGAGACTGTAGAGAGCCATGCTGAGGGGTAGGAGCCAGGAGAGAGAGTACATCTCCATATGGGATCAGCAGCTGTTTGCTTAGATCTGCAGTTTCAGCCATCCACAATAATGGATGTATTTTGGAAAGTATATACCCCATGGATTTGGGGAACCTACTCTATGTATGAACCTACATATGCCCCACCCTCCCAGTTTTAGAAAATAAACTTTAGGATTGCTGATTTCATAAGGACTCTCTCTACTGATGGGAAAACATGCTCACTCCATGTTTCATTAGGTGTTCCACCTGAGTTGTTCTTACTAAACAAATGAACTTACTGAACTGTTTTTATATGTCTACATCTTACATTTTCTATAGAGTAATTTCTCTCTGTTTCTGTATATGTTATGTCTCTGCCTCTTTGTGTCTCTGTCTCTCCCCTCTTCCCCCATGGTCTCCCTCCGCAGTGGCCAGGCCAGACTTTGGACTCTCTAGTTTAGCCTTTAAGAAGCAATGGTCACTTCCTCACTGCACTAAAGAACTAGAAAAAATAATGGGAGGATGTACCATTGGCTAACATGATATTCATATCACTGAAATCAATGGATGGAGGGTAACTGGAATATAGAATATCCATTTTCAGGTTTATTCCCTCTATAAATTACTTATTTGCAGAATTATGGTGTGATTCCCTAATTATTTTTCCACTTGAAGATTAGCAGATGTTTTAAATTACATGGTGACCTCATTTGAAAATAGCCTTCAGGAGCAGAAGGTTTGCAAATCTCAAACTCTCTATAGGACATAAAATAAATACCACCTAATGAAAGCAGGTCATAAATCAATCCACAATGCAGGCTAGAAGCCAATCAAAGAGGTACAGCCTCAAGCTCAAAGTTTGAGTTTGCTCCAGCAGTTCTTTCATCCTAAGATTATTGGGTTTGGTGGTCATCAATAGACATGTTAAATCTGCTTACCCAAAAGGGTTCTTACTGCCACCTTTGTAGGATGTTTGCAAAATAAAGTACCCCATGTGGCACCACTACATGAGCAAGGAGAAGCAGCCTCTCTATTGTTAGTAGGCAAGGCTGAGAAAAAAAATTTGAATTAAAATCCTGGCTCTGTAATTATCTACTATGTGAACTTGGTCCAATCCCTGTCTAATGCCCCTGAATTTGAAGGGCTTGGACCCAAGGTACCTTTTACTTAAACTCCTATAATCCATTTTTTCACTAGTAGAACATAAACATACTTGAGGTTAGGGACTGCTTCACTTTTATCTTTGTATCCCTGGTGCTACTACAGAGCCTGGCACATTTTTAGGTGCTTAGTAAATAAATGCTTGATGATTGAATCACTTAAATTCCTTGTGCCTCATTTTCCTCATCTGTGAAGTGAGAGGCAACTGATTGGCCTCTGAGGTCTCTCTTGAGATCCTATGATGAGATTCTATAATGTAATGGTCTGTAGACATTAGTTATGACTCTAGGATTACAGTTTGATAAATTCAGAGGACAAACTGAAGACATTAAACATTTTTATGGGAAGGGAAAATGAACTTTCTATTTTTATTATTCTGATTGACCTACTTGAAAGGAGAAGGGGTAGCAGGGTAAAAGTGGGAAGTCAACTTTCTTGACTCAAAATCTGACTAAGAACAGATGGCATATTATTTCCCTGCCTGTCATGCAGAACTTGTTAGAATTCTTTTCTCATGCCTTGTCTCAGTTAAGGAGGGGGGAGTTTAATATATGCACAAAAAGGAAATGCTTACTACTTTTTGTTGATTCAACAACATCCCACACTTATTAAACACTTATTTTACACAACATGCCATGACCCCTGCTTTCTGTTAAGATCTCATGACCTCTAATGGAAAATATCCTGAAACCTGTGACCCAGAAAAGAAGACAGGGCTCATCAAATTTATTAAAGAAAATATCTCTTTCCATCCTTTGGATAAAGAGGTATCATTGCCCTTGGGTGCCCCCATGCCTAATCTCTCAGATAACTGAAGCATTATCCAAGTCATGGGACCTGTCCCAGTTTAAACAAAAACAGACACACTGAAAAAAAATCACCCAAGTATCCAGAATCTTCACTAATATATATATATATATGTGTGTGTGTGTGTGTGTGTGTGTGTGTGTGTGTGTGTGTGTGTGTGTGTGTGTGTTTCTGCTACCCCAAGTACTCACTGGGATCTCTTCTTCACCTCTTTTCTGTCAACACATTCAGCATTGGAGCTACAGTGTAAGGTCCACACTATGAACTAATTCTGACCTGTCTCGAGGAAGCCAACAATTAGAGAAAGACTCATGCTCACATTCAATCTAGACAGCAGCAACTGCTGATCAGCTCTCATAGTTCAATTTCCCACCTCCCTGATTGCAGTCATACTCTTCAGAAGAATAAATAAATAAAAATGAGCAAGCAAAGGAGAACTAACCCAACTTTTGAAAGCTATTATGGGGACAGAGAAGATTTTGGCTAAAACTCAGAGGATAGTGAAGTAAAGACACCTACTTCAAAAATTGCAGAGAAATAAAACAAATGGCCACAAGCTCAAAAAGAGCTTTTTGAAGAGCTTTAAAAAGACAATCTTTTTGTAGGAGAAAACACAACAGATTACAATAAGGATAAAAACAAGCCATACCAATAAAGTTTATAAAGCTTCATAAAATGCTTTCCCCACAGCAACCTCATGAGAGAGAACAAGTATTATTATCCCCATTTTCAAAAACAACAAAAAAAACTAAGTCTCAGAGAGTTGAAGTAATTACAGGTTTCAGAATTGGAGATGAATCTTAAAGTCCAGCTCTTTTTCCTTTCTACCATGCACTAAAAACTATTATGCAAATTAAACTGTAAAGTATATATGAGAAATACATAGTGATCAGAGATCAATTGAGGAAAAAGATTCTTTCTGACTGAACAAATCAGAGAAGACTTTATGGAAAAAAGTATTTGAATTAGTCATTGAAAAAATGTGAGAATGATAGCAGGGGTATAGGGTAAGAGTATTTGAGGAAGAAGGAGTGATGAAGCCTGGATCCTGAGAAACAGGGGTGAAGAGGAGCAATGAGCTGAGAATGATGAGTTACTCCATTGACCTGGAGCATAGACAAAATGGATAGGGAGTGCTATGAAGTAAGTCATTGTAGGGTGCATTCTTTGAGGTAGCACTGTATTTCAGGTGATGGAATTTGGTCTTTATTCTGAAGGTCACAAAGAGCCATGAAAATTTTTTGTTTTGCTTATTTTTATTTTAAAAGATAAATGCTTTGGGAGACATTTACTACCTCGCCTGGGGGGCTTCTGAGTGTGATCAGTAGAACCAGAGGATTCAGGTGAACGAGGTAGGCTTTGGGTTCCTATAAGACAGATAATAATCACTGACATTTATATAAAATTTTATGGATTATAAAGTGTTTTCCTTATAGGAAGTGTACCCTTCTCCTCTCACTCTCCCTGGCATGCTCAGTAGTCATTACAATCCACCATGGCCATCCATCTATTGAGAGGCCCATAATTGCCTGCTAAATTGAAATTTGGTGGAAGTACAAATAGGGTGAATGTTCTACTCTGACTTGACTGAAATGTGAGAACTATCCATTTTTTGTGTTATCTTCCCCAATTGGAATGTAAGCTCCTTGAAGGCAGGGACTAGCTTTTTGTATTTGTATCTATTTTCAGTGCCTGGAAAGCACTTAATAAATTGACTACTCAGAGTACGTTAGGCATAGAGAATTGGGGAGGGATGGTGGCTGCTTTATTCATGACCTAGCTCCATAGAGCCATGATCACATGTTCTATCTAGACAAATATCTGACTCAGACTTGGCCATTTATCTTTTCTTCTGTTTCCTTCTGTACCTGGATGACTGAGTAGCAACTTCAAGATGAATGGGTCCATGTGTCAGAGGACTATGAGAAAGGGTCTGTGCGAAAGGGCCTGTTTTGATAATCAGCTACAATTGGGATCCAGGGCAGAGTCAGGAGGTGGGCCAACGGTATGCCTCAGTCTAAGGAAACAGAAGAATGATGACTTAGCAGATGCACAACACTCTGGTATATTTTCATGAAGCTTAAAATATTGGTCTCCCTGCTAATTATAATGGAGCAGTAAGTTCAGATATTGAATCCATTGAATTCAGTTAAAATCTGTCTATCAGTGTACAAAGTGATTCTTTGGTGCTTCTTTATTTCTTTGTAGGAATATTCCCTATACCTAAGTAGCTGGGTAACTTGGGGTCAAGACCACCCGAAGTAAAATCCAGCCTCAGACACTTACTAATGGTATATAACCCTGGGCAAGTTCAGTTATCTGCTGTATGCTTCAGTTTCCTCATCTATAAAATGGGGATAAGAATAGCACCTACTTCCAAGACTGTATTGTAGAAATATTTGTAAAATGCTTTACAAACTTAAAGAGCTTTATAAATGCTATTATTAGATTATATTATTTTAGAATTGAGAGGACCCAGTACCTTTGAGCCTCTTGACTTGAGTTGACTGAATTTTTACCTCTGCTAGATTCATTATCTCATCTTTTTGTTTGTTTGCTTGTGATTAATGGAGGGAAGTAGGAGAGACAGATGAACATTTTAGTTAAAAATAACCAATTAACTAAATAAAATAGACAAATAGTTTCGCACTCTTCCCCTCCCCTGCAAAAAAAAAAAAAAGTCAAAAGAGATGCTGCTGGGGAGCTGGGAATTGTATGAGGGTTGTTTAGGGGATGGGACCAGATGGTTCAGATAGGACCAGTATCAGAAGATTAACAGGTTTGGGAAGGCCAACCAAGCCCAATGCAGGCAGAGTCTGAATCTGGGATGACACACACAGACCACTCAGTAACCAGGATGGATGTTATATTTGTTGTAACAGGAAAAGGTAAAATGGGAATTTGGGGTTACCCCAACACTAAATCAACTACCTAAAACCTCCCAGATCTAAATGTCCCATCGCTGGGAATCTTCAAAGAGTTTGAGCTATATTATCCTTACCTAACTGTCTAAAGATCCCAGTCCCTAGTCTAGATAAGCCTATACTAAACCAACCCTCCTTGGCTGGCAATAGAGAGGTAGTGGTCTATGGCAGTTATCAGGGCCCAGGGAGAGATCTTGGATCTGCAAGGACCCCAGATCTGATCTTACAGACAGGTGGTTCAGGATCACACCAGGAAATTCAGTAGATCACAGCAAGCAGTAGGTAAGCAGGTAGGAAGAGAAATCAAGATAGTACAGGGTAATACAGTCAACGAGGAAAAGTAGCCAGTCCCTACTGGTCAAACCAGAGAAAACTCCAACTCAAACCTTAGTTAACTGCCTGAACCCACTTTCCTATTTTAGAATTCTCTCCCTGTTAGTCTATTTTATTTTTTCTCTATGTATTTTCTTTATTTTTTGACATTTAATATTTATTTTTTAGAAGCGTTAACATGGTTACATGATTCATGCTCTTACTTTCCCCTTCACCACCCAAACTCCCCCTCTCCCCCATAGCTGATGAGCATTCCACTGGTTTTAACATGTGTCATTGATCAAGACCTATTTCCAAATTGTTGATATTTGCATTGCTGTGGTAGTTTTGAGTCTACATCCCCAAAAGCAGTTGCCTTTCTTCTGTGTTTCCACTCCTGCAGTTCTTCCTCTGGATATGGGTAGCATCTTTTCCATAACTCCCTCAGAACTGTTGTGGATCATTGCATTGCTGCTAGTACAGAAGTCCATTACATTTGATTTTACCACAGTGTATTGGTCTCTGTGTATAATGTTCTTCTGGCTCTGCTCCTTTTGCTCTGCATCAATTCCTGGAGGTCTTTCCAGTTCACATGGAATTCTTCCAGTTTATTATTCCTTTGAGTGCAAATAATATTCCATCACCAGCATATACCACAATTTGTTCAGCCATTCCCCAATTGAAGGGCATCCCCTCATTTTCTGGTTTTTTGCCAACATGAAAATCATGGCTATAAATATTTTCATACAAGTCTTTTTATCTATGATCTCTTTGGGGTACAAACCCAGCAATGCTATGACTGGATCAAAGGGGAGGCAGTCTTTTAGAGCTCTTTGGGCATAGTTCCAAATTGCCATCCAAAATGGTTGGATCAGTTCACAACTCCACCAGCAATGCATTAATGTCCCAGTTTTGCCACATCCCCTCCAGTATTCATTATTCTCCCTTTCTTTCATTTTAGCCAATCTGCTAAGTGTGAAGTGATACCTCAGAGTAGTTTTGATTTGCATTTCTCTAATTCTTAAAGATTTAGAACACTTTCTCATGTGTTTATTGATACTTTTTATTTCTTTATCTGAAAATTGCCTATTCATGTCCCTTGCCCATTTATCAATTGGGGAATGGCTTTATTTTTTTATACGATTGACTTAGCTCCTTATATATTTGAGTAATTAGACCCCCTCAGAGTTTTTTGTTATAAAGATTTTTTCCCAGTTTGTTGTTTCTCTTCTGATTTTGGCTGCATTGTTTTTGTTTGTACAAAACCTTTTTAATTTAATATAATCAAAATCATTTATTTTACATTTTGTAATTTTCTCTAACTCTTGCTTGGTTTTAAAATCTTTCCTTTCCCAGAGATCTGACAAGTATACTATTCTGTGTTTACTTAATTTACTTATGGTTTCTTTCTTTATATTCAAGTCATTCACCCATTCTGAATTTATCTTGGTGTAGGGTGTGAGATGTTGATTTAAACCTAATCTCTCCCATATTGTTTTTCCAAATTTCCCAGCAGTTTTTGTCAAATAGTGAATTTTTGTCCCAAAAGTTGGGCTCTTCGGGTTTATCCCTGTTAGTCTAATGCCTCTGCCCTCTGCAAAATTCCTCAAACCCTCTCTTCCTTATAACAGAATTGACAGCAAGTTATCCCTCTTTCTGTGTCCATCTGTTTCTATCTCTCTGCCTTTGTCTTTCTCCTTTCCTTCCTTCTCCCTTTCTGTGTCCTTTTTTTTCTTTCTCGCTACCATTGACCATGCCACTGGAGAAGGGACAAACAGGAGACAAATCATTCAGATAAGGATATAAGAGACACACAGAGGTGATCAATCCAAAAAGGACAAACACAAAGCAATATAAATGTAGAATAGTAGTAGAGAGAAAAGCATCCTGAGGGAGGAGAGTTAAGGATTATCATTTATTGAACCAGAGAAAAAGGTGGATGATCCTCAAACCTATTAAGGAACTATAGGTAAGGGAAACTTCATAAGAGACCTAGGAAGTGAGAAAAGAATTTCCAGTAACTTTGTAAAATATCTCTATTGACCCGTATTCCCTCTTCTTTAGTCCATCTTCTTCCTTAGAAACATTGTGTGTGCTCAAGAAGAGAATACCTCTTTTGATGAGAATGTTTTATAATTACTGTTCATGTTACACTATTTCTGATAACTGTGTAATTGGAAATTTCGTACCTTTGAACTACATTACCCAGGAGCTCACTGACTTCCTGTCATTATGTGCTGATGTAGATAGGAGATAAATTCAGTGGATTTCTATATCTAGCCCTCTTCTCTACCTATGAGAGCAGCTGTGAACTCAGGACTTCTGAACAGGTAGAATAGCCATAGGCACATGTTGTTTTTATTTTGTTAGATAAATACCTTTTTATTCATTTACTTCTAGTGATTATTAACAAATTGTATAAAAATATAAGATTTAAAGTTATATATTCATTTTAGTTTTTACATAACTCATTTGCTAAAAAATTAAATTAGCCCTGCTGGATAATTGCTAATGGCAAACACATCAGTGAGGGCTCATGAATAAAAATACTAGAAGCTCAGGCCCTCAGAATTACCCTCACAACCCTAAGAGAACTCTATTTCTGGGGACATGGACCACTAAGTTGGGTGGGAGCTGAGGAAGTAGCTCTCAAAAGGATGTGGATTTACCTGTAGAGCCAGCATTTATAGGGCACTCTAAGGTTGCAAAATATTTTATACAAATTACCTCATTTAGTCCTCTCAGTGACTCTGTAAGATAGGTTTCTTATTGGCCCCAATTTACAGATGAGGAAACCAAGGCATGCAGAGGTTAAGTGTCTTTCCCAATAACTAGGAAGTATTGAGTATTTTGGAACTGGTATCTTCTTAACTCCAAATACCGCATTCTACTGATTGTGACACATAGTGGCCTCAGTGGAGGTTTTCTGTCTCCACACTAAGAATGTAAGTTCTTTGAGGATAGGACAACCATATTTCCCTTTTGTATTCTCAGTGTTTAGCACAGTTCTTGATACATAATTTAATTAATGTTTGTTGAATGATTGCTTTAGCCTGAGATTTTTTGAAGCTAAGATATTTACTTTCAACTTTGCTTCCTGTTTCCTGCTGAAAATCAAATACACGTATGTGGAAGAGCCTTCTTTGAAAATCCAACTGACTTTTAGAGGTTTTAGACATGTTAAGATTTTCCCCCTTTCAAAGACATCATTAATCCTCCAAGCACATCATTTTAAATTCAATGAGATGGATTTGAAAAGGTCAAATCCAGTAGCTGTTAAATACCATTCCTTATAGCTCTTTACCCTTGCACCCATCAACAGTCTGTCTCTGAGGACTTCATCATCAAACTGCAAAGGAGGAAGATGTTTTAATCAGCAGATGAGCCTTATGAGAGAGCCGGCATTAACCTTGGAGAAAACGGCCTACTCCTCATATAGCATGGGGGCATAAGATGATGGATCCCTAAGTATCACATCGCAAATGCATACAGACCTGACAGACCTTCATTTTTTTTTCTTGGAAAGGAAGGACCAATGGCTAATAAAACCGGAACACAGCAGTAGGTATGAGTCATGGAGGAAATTTCCAAGAAATGTGGTCTGAAGGTGATTGTTCCTTCCCCTAATGCTGCTGAGGATAGCTTTTCATGCCTAAGAGAAGACTGTGATATTTGCCTTGGTGTTTCCATAAATCCTGCATAGAGATTGTATGCAAACCTTGCTGTCCTTCTTGGGCTTTTCAGTATTTCTGAAAAAGTGCTGGCTGAAGGGATCAATGGGAAACTTTGGAAATGGCAGTGTGCAGCAAGGAGTATTTTAACTCTACTCTTCATGTCCAATATGGCCATTATGTCAGAGTTCTGAGGCAAAGTACAAACACTGCTGGAGTGAGTATCCAGGAATCTAATGTCACCTGGGTTCAGGCTGAGAAGGTCTGTGATTCTAAATGTGAGGAGCTTAGGAGGAAAAAGTTTAAAATGAAGAGAAGTTTGTTGACTATGGAATATGAATTCCAGAGGACACGGTTGAAGAGGCAAAAGGGACATAAAGGAGGAATAGGAATAAGATAAATCTGGTTGAGAGAATAGGAAGTAGGGGGAATAAGGGTAGGGCATAGGATAGATATATTCAATACAGCAAGCCATAATTCAACAGTGCAGGCATTGGGAGAGGAAGAGATGGAATGAGTATGTAACAGATGTTTTCCCTTTATTTCAAAGATGACCAATGAGATCATGGTCTTGCATATGAATTGGATTTAAGTGAGGCAGAGTTGCACAAAGTCCTTAGCCTCATTCTCTCTTCCAGAGTCATCAAAGTCTAGTGGTCAGAAAAAAGTCAGGATGACTGGTGATGGCCTGGGATGCAGTGGATGATCTTGGTACCTGTGATGTCTGATGAAGCTCTAAGTGTTCCATAGCACACACTTCAATTGTCTTCATGATTATTGGAACAAATTGTTCTCTGCACATTTCATAAGGGAAAATCTTCATATGCTTCTCCCTAGACTTCTTCCTAACTTGCTGATGGGTTTGATGCCTATTAGTTACCTTCAATCTGATTTAGCCCATCTTCCACAACAGTTTTCCAGAGTGTGGCTGCTGTACATGCTACAGTTTCTGGGAGCCACAGATGAGAGTTGGGTGAAAGGTGGACACCAAAGGTGAGCTGCCACTTCTTCCTGAACACCCCATACATTCATGTAGTAGATAATAGTGAAGAGACAGAGGACCTTCTAAAACTCAACTGTTTCTAGGTATGATAGAAAAGGTTTTGCAGGGGCCTTAGCTTTGTTTTTATAGGTTAATTAACTACTTTAAGGAGATCTTGTCTCTGCTATTAAGGAGGTGATATTTGAGAAGGGTACCAACTTGAGAAGGGAAGGAAAGAGCTTTTGAATTTTTCTCCTCTTAGCACTTGCTCCCTTCCATTTTTTTTAATAATTTTTTTGAATTTTCTATTTTTCTCATTTATACATACATTATCATGCAAAACCCCAAAACATATACTCAAATAAACAAGTGAAAAATTCTATGCTTTCATTTGCATTCTGATTCCAACAGTTCTTCCTCTGGAGGTGAATAACATTCTCAGAATTGTCCTGGATCTTTATATTCCTGTTAGTAAAAAAAATCTATCACATTTCATTATTCCACAATATTGCTGTTACTTTGTACAGTATTTTCCTGGTTCTGCTTATTTCACTGTATCAGTTCACAGAGCTCTTTCTGAAATCATCTTGTTCATTATCACTTACAGCACAATAGTATTCCATCACATCATATGCAACAATTTATTCAGCCAATTTCTCCATTCTTTTTTGGTCTACTGGCATTGGGATCAAACTTTCAATGGGTCTTTTATCACTTCTTCTTAATTGTCCCTTAAAAGTTAACCCTCTGAAATGCAGCACTCTTCAGTGAAAAAGATCTTCATCTTCTCCAAGACTGTTGTTTATAATCCAAGCACAGGATTCCAGCTTATCAGACCAGTCATGACTTTATAGAAACTACATGATTTTCTGTCTCCTTTTCCCTATGGATATTCTTATATCTATTGGTTTGAAACATGTGGGCTTCAACCACAGGAAAATGAGCAAAAATTGAAGCAAGGGGAAAATATTAATTTTGATACTAAACTATTCTTTACTAATTGATAGAAAAGTTTGGTTCTTCCCATGGCTAGACTGACTCCCAAGTTGAGGAGAGATGCTACCAGAATATTATTCAAAGTCTATGGAGTACTATTTTACTGTGGAAAAGTCACTTATTTTTCCACCTCAGTTTACTCATCACATTTTGGAAATGTCAATAATCATAATCATAATAATTGCTAGCATTTACGTAATACTTTAATATTTGCAAAGTGCTTTATAAATCACTTTTTTTCCTCCAGATCCTTCTAACAATCCCAGGAGTCAGAGGCTATTTTTATCTGTATTTTAAAGATAAGCAAACTGAGGCAAAAAGAGGCTAAGTAATAGTAGGGGGAGGGGAACTTAGAGGAAGCTCTGAGAATCTCAAAGGCCTCTAAAAAATATCCTCTGAGAACTCTGAAAGCCACTGCTGTATTCCAGGATGACTAATGAATCAGTCTTACTCAGGCATCACCTTAAGGACTGTGGTATCATTATTTGATACTTCAGTGAGTGTACTAACAGCCATGAAGAATACTTATTATTGTTAATGTTCAGGAGCCAAATGTAATTGGTGACGATGCAGAAAAGAGATGTTAAAGTTCTGAATTTCTAGGTATGAGAGAGGTCTTCAAAAATTAAAAATGTAAAAATTTAAACTAGTGAGTTAGCAAATCAAAAGAGGCTGACAAAGCCTGTGGATTCAGTAAAAGAGGATTTTAAATAATGCAAATAAAAAGAAATGTCTCTTCTACCCATGCCTGCTGTGAAGGAATATAAAGGTAGAAAAAGAGGGATAATAGCTAGCATTTATATTGGTGTTCAGGTTTGCAAAATTCTTTGTGTATATTATCTTTTTTGGTGCTTATAACAACTCTGGGAGATAGATGCTATCATTATTCTCATTTTACAGATAAAGAAACTGAGGTAGACAGGGTCATATAGCTAGAAAGTATTTAAGGAAGGTTTTGAATTCAGGACTCCAAATCTAACCCTTTATATATTGTGCCACTTAGGTGTGAATGTAGTACAGAAAAATCATAAAGATATTGGATCTACCACATACAATCATGGCCACACAAAGCCAATAACATGTTTTATCAAATTAATATGCCAATTCTAACAGGGATAAATTGGAAGAAGTAGATGGTAGGAGGGCATAATGACACTCTGAAGTGAGGAACATACAGGTGTAATGAAATATAAGATGAGGTGAAGGGGTTGTAGGCATATTATGATGATGTCAGCATGGAGATTCCATCTATGATTGGAAGAGATGATCTCAAAGGTCCCCTCCAATTCTCAGCCCTTTCATCCAATGACCCTAGGATGTACTGAGAGCTTCAAGCCTTCTAGTCCTGTGGCATATGCTGATCTATGATGAATCACACATCAAGATTCAGAAATTCAGACTCATCAGAATTAGAATCTAGCCTAATCTTTAAAAAAGGTTTATGCATAATCTTTGTTTTCATATTTGGCAATTCTCAATTATATTCCTTTCTGAGGTCTATAGAACATTTATTTATAACAAAAATGTATTATTCGGCAAAAAAGTCTATATTAGCCATGTCTAAATATGCATGACTCATTCCAAACTTGGAGTCCACCTCTTCTCTTTTGGGAAGGGGTATTCTTTACTCTTAGTGCTCCGAAGTCATGATTTGTCATTGCACTGATCATATCATCAGTGTCTGTCCATGTTGTTTTCCATTCCATTATTGTAATTATTTAAACTATTCTTTTGCATCTGCTTTCTTCTCTTCATACCAATGTACAACCCATTCTTTACTACTATGCATTTCTTATAGAGCAATAACATTCATTTATATATGATATTTTGTTCATCTATCCTGCAATTAATGGACATTTACTTCCCATCAAGTTCTTTGCAACTGCCAAGGAAAGTGCTACTATAAACATATATATATATATATATATATATATATATATATGTATATATATGTGTGTGTGTGTGTGTGTGTGTGTGTGTGTGTGTGTGTGTGTAATTTT
>NC_058135.1:17889772-17934770 GCF_016433145.1 Gracilinanus agilis | reverse complement strand
TTAAAATATATATATATATATAAAACAATGCAGCCAAAATCAGAAGGGAAACAACAAACTGGGAAAAAATCTTAATGACAAAAAACTCTGACAGAGGTCTAATTACTCAAATATATAAGGAGCTAAATCAATTGTAAAAAAATCAAGCCATTCCCCAATTGATAAATGGGCAAGGGGCATGAATAGGCAATTTTCAGATAAAGAAATCAAAAGTATCAATAAGCACATGAGAAAGTGTTCTAAATCTCTAATAATTAGAGAAATGCAAATCAAAACTACTCTGAGGTACTACCTCATACCTAGCAGATTGTCTAAAATGACAACAGGGGAGGTAATGAATGTTGGAGGAGATGTGGCAAAATTGGGACATTAATGCATTGCTGGTGGAGTTGTGAACTGATCCAACCATTCTGGATGGCAATTTGGAACTATGCCCAAAGAGCTCTAAAAGACTGCCTGCCCTTTGATCCAGTCATAGCATTGCTGGGTTTGTACTCCAAAGAGATCATAGATAAAAAGACTTCTACAAAAATATTTATAGGCACACTTTTTGTGGTGGCAAAAAACTGGAAAGTGAGGGTCTGACCTTCAATTGGGGAACGGCTGAACAAACTGTGGTATATGCTGGTGATGGAATACTATTGTGCTCAAAGGAATAATAAACTGGAGGAATTCCATGTGAACTGGAAAGAGCTCCAGGAACTGATGCAGAGTGAAAGGAGCAGAGCCAGAAGAACATTGTACACAGAGACTGATATGGTAAAATAGAATGTAATGGACTTCTGTACTAGCAGCAATGCAATGACCCAGGACAATTCTGAGGAATTTATGGAAAAGAACGCTACCCACATTCAGAGGAAGAACTGCAGGAGTGGAAACACAGAAGAAAAACAACCACTTGAACACATGGGTTGATGTAGATATGATTGGGGATGTAGACTTGAAATGACCACACCAAATGCAACTATCAATAATATGGAAATAGGTCTTGATTGATGACACATGTTAAAACCAGTGGAAATGTGCATAGGCTAAGGGGAAAGTATAAACATGTAAACATGGAAAATTTTTCGAAAAAAGAAAATATTTAAATTAAAAAACAAACAATAAAATGTAAGATCCTTGAAAAAAAAGTATATTGATTCATGTTCTTTGACCACTACTTTAGGGGGGAATGGTTCTTTTTCTTATAAGTTTTCTATCAACTGCTTAATCATTTTTGATTTTGGTAATTTTGTTGTATTTCCTCAATTTCTCTTCTAACTTTTTTTTCTTATTCTAGTCCCATGTATTCTGTCCAGGTTTTTGCTGGAATTAAATTACTTATTTTGTCTTTTTATTTTTAAAATTTTTTATCTTAACTTGTTTGATTAAGAATGTTCTTCCACGTCAGTGGCTCAGTGGATTGAGAGACAGGTCTAGAGATGAGAGGTGCTGAATTCAAATGTGACCACAGACACTTCCTAGCTACCTGTGTGACCCTGAGCAAGCCACTTAACCCCCATTGCCTAGCCCTTACTGCTCTTCTGCCTTGGAATCAAAACACAGTATTGATTCTAAGGTAGAAGGTAAGAGATATTAGAAAAAAATGTTCTTCCTAGCCCTAGTTGCACAAGATAACTCATTTTACTCACCTCTACTTTTAACAAATAATTATAGAGGCTTTTACATTTGGATAGCTTATTGTAGTGTAAACTACTGCCCCAAACTTAATTTCTAAGTGTTTTCCATTTTTTTCAGCAGTTTTGGTGAATAGGCATACCACAATATTTTTTTCTTAGATATAACACTGTCAAATTTCTTTCAGTTCTTGTTTATATCATTTATCCAACTATATCTTTTTTTATAAAATTGGAAACAGAGGTACAGTGACTTGTTGAAACTCACAAAAATTTCATCCAGGAATATTACTCAGTTTTTTCCAACTACAAATCTAGCATCATTTTCACTATTAACACTTCTACATAGTAATTTAAACCGCTAAATATATATTAATACCTATGTACCCTAGATTTTGCACATAAAGGGAACAAGGATGATTTGATCATTTTCCATTTTAATTACTTTTAATTCTAAATCTCTCTCTCTCTTACCTCTGTCTCCACTGAGAAATCAAGAAAAAACAAAATCTATTACAAAAAGATATAAACAAAAAATTCCTTCTTTTGGTATTCTCCTCCCATATTTATCTAATTATGTGTGTGTGTGTGTGTGTGTGTGTGTGTGTGTATACACATATACATAGGTATGTGTCTCAATCTGCACTCTTGAGTTCAGCAGCATGTTTCATCATAAGTCCTCTGGAATTGTGATTGGTAATTTTGTTTACCAGAGTTCCTAGGCCTTTAAAGCAATTTGTCTTTAGAACATTGTTGTTATTGCATAAATTATTCTCCCAGTTCTATAAGAAGCTTACATTCTAGAGGAAAAGACAACACAAACACAAATTGGTACATACACAATATGTTCAGAGTAAAGACAAGGTAGTTTGGGGATGTGGTGCACTGGAGGCAGTACCAAGAAAAGCTTCATGGAGAAGTTTGAAAATAACTTGACTTTTTTTTTTTTAAACCCTTGTACTTCGGTGTATTGTCTCATAGGTGGAAGATTGGTAAGGGTGGGCAATGGGGGTCAAGTGACTTGCCCAGGGTCACACAGCTGGGAAGTGACTGAGGCCGGGTTTGAACCTAGGATCTCCTGTCTCTAGGCCTGACTCTCACTCCACTGAGCTACCCAGCTGCCCTTGACTTTTTTAAAACTAATCTTTGTTGATAATTTTTGTTTTATCTTGGAAAACAATTCTTCTAACATCTTTTCCCCTTCCCTCTCCCCTCTGTTGTAGAGCTGTTGCACATAACAGATAATATTTTAAATAAAATAAATAGAAAAAAAGTATCAACACCACCCCCAAACAAAGAAAGCAAAAGCTTAGATATCACATTTCAAGTTACCATAAAAGAAAGTTTCCCAGAACTCTGAAAACCAGAGGGAAATTACACTCTAAATAGATAGGATCTGCTGATTATCTCTTGAAAGAAACTGAAAAGAAAACTCATAGCAATAGCATAGCCAAAATAAGGGCTTTCCAGATTAAAAAAAAATTACTGCAAGTAGCTAAAAAAAGAAAAAAATTCCAGAATGAAGGAGTTATAGTTAGAATAACATATGGTTTACTAGTCACTAATTTAAAGGAATGGAGAACTTGGAGTACCATATTCCAGTAAAATTGGGTATAAGCTCTCTTCATGGTAGATAACATTAGACTTTGAATGAGGGCTTATCAATTTTGGAATAGCTAAGAAGTTATGGTACATAAATGTGATATAATACCATTGTATCAAAAAAATGATCAAAAGGATAGTTTCAGGGAAACATGGGAAGATTTGTATAAACAGATGTAGACTTATAAGTAGAACCAAGAGAACAATTTATATGACAACAATATTTTGAAGACATACAATTTTGAATGATTTAGGAAATCTTATCAATGTAATGACCAACCATAATTCCAAAGAACCTGTAATAAAACATGATGCTTAGCATGTGATGGGGAGGTGGAGGACAGAGTGAAGAATGAAACTTTTATTCAACATAGCCAATGTGGAAATTTGTTTTGCTTGTCTATACATGTTAGTAACAAGGATTCATTTTTCTTTCTTCTCAAAGAGGTTGGGGGAAGGGAGGGAAAGAAGAATATTTGATAATTGAAAGAAATAACTTAAAAAATAATAAATATACTTTCCAGACTGATGATGTATATTAGCTGAATATTGAAGGAAAACACAGATTACATGACGGGGAGATGAGTATAGAGAGCATATTAGGCAAGGAGAACAGTCAATCAGCCAATGCAAAAATATAAAAATGGAGAAATGAATATTATTTGCAAAGAAAATCAAGGTCAATATCTTTGGAATTCTGGGTGTTAGAAGGAAAAAAGTGTGAGAAGATTAGAAATATTAAAAGGTGCCAGTTTGTGATGAGTTTTAAATGTTGAATATAGGATTATATACTGAGGCAGGCCCTCTTTACCTCACATCTGGACTTCTACAGTAACTTGCTGGTTGGTCTCCTTTTGATTTTCTTAGAGCATAGGTGGATTGACAATGGTATACCATCCTCACTTCCCCCTTCAATAAATTATATCCAGGACTGAATGTAAAATTTAGCTTTTAAAACCTTTTATAACTTGGCCTCTTTCTACATTTTCAGTTTTCTCATATTTTACTTCCTTCCATGTAATCATATCTGTTTGTCTTCTGATGTAACATCCCACCTTCTGCAAGAAGCCTTTCCTGATCCTCCTTGATTTTGTGCATTCCTTCTGAGAATATCTTCAATTTATCTTTTACCTAACTTGTTTGTACATAGTTATTCTCCTGCTGTCTTTCCTATTAGACTTGGAATTTCTTTAGCAAAGGGACAGTTTTTGCTTTTATTTATATATCATCAGTTCTTATAGTTCTTGGCACATAATACGTACTAATAAATGCTTGTTGACTTGACTAGTTGATTTCATCCTCAAGGCAATAGGGGGCCACTTGAATTTGTTGAATATGACTTTCAAAGATTAACTACAGAGAAGATGAACTGGAGAAACCAGAGATTTGAGGCAGGGAAATATAAAAGGAGGCTCTATATTGCAGAAGTACAAATGTGAGGGTAGTGGTAGCTGGAAAAAACTCCTAAGCTGATTTTCTCTCCTCCTGAGGTTCACGCTTCTAGCTGATGAGTCCCTAACCTAGACTACTATTTTATAAGGGTCCACAGTCATGCTTACTTTACTCCTGACTGGATTCACTATCTAGATATCATCTACATCTTCACCAGAAGCCTTGCCCTCTTCCATTGGAAGTTCCATTCTATTTTTTAGTTCTCCTTTATGTGACAACCCTCCCCACTCCTATGCCCCAAAATTAGTACCTTCAGGGTAGGACATTTGTTGATTGCTTACATTTGTGTTCCCAGCACTTAGTTTATTGATGCCTCTATTAAGCACTTAAAACATGCTTTATTATCTATCTGTATAGCGATTTGTCTATCAAGGTGGTAGCTGTATAAGTGGAGAGAAGAGGATACATTCAGGAGATACTGTGGAGATAGAAATGATAGGATTGGCAATTTATTGACTATGTGGGTTGAGTGAAAATTTTGAATCTAAATCTGGATGAGTTTGGAAATTATATTGTCAATATATGAAGTTTCAAAGAGAGTTTGTCAGAGGGGCAGAATTTGTATGCAGTTCAACCAAACTGTGACTAAAATCCACAGCTTGGGAGGCAAACCATTGGCCTTTACACCATTTGAATGCATACAAATCGATTACATAACCATGCCAAGATGTCAGGGCTACAGGTATGCATTAGTAATCATTGATCGATTAAGAAAGTGGCCAGAAGCTTTTCTAGCTAGGCTCAATACATCAGTTTTTGTAGTGAAGGTTTTTCTGAGGGAGCTAATACCAAGGTTCTCTATCCCACTACATATTGCATCTGACAGTGGTTCACACTTCACTCATCGTGTTTTAGCCAGTGTGTATGAATCCCTAGGGGTAAAACAACATCTACATTTTGTATATCGACCTCAGTAGAATGGACAGATTAAAGGTGTCAATAAATCTTTGAAGACCCTAGTGGCTAAAATTTGTGCTGAATCACATTTGAAATGGCCAGATGCATTACCTTTGGCATTATTCCCTCTTAGGTGCCAGCCCAATAGCATTACTTATTTGTCACCTTTTGAGATGTTGTATAGACATCCACCTTACCATGGGAAATAACCTCAAAGCATCCATAACCTATCACATCTGGGTATGGAATGCAAACTCTATGAGTACATTAAGTTGCTCAAAGAACGCTTAGATCAGCTTCGTAAGTTGGCTTTGATACATCAAAGAGTATCCTTTGATTTCAATCTACACAACTTCTAACCTGGAGATTATGTGTATATAAGAAACTTTACTAGGAAGTCTGTGTTAGAACCAAGTGGCATGGACTGTCACAAATAATCCTAAAGACCACTAGTGCAATCAAAATTAAGGGGAGGGATCTGTAGTTCCATGTTACCCATTTCAAGCCAGGTAAAGATATGTCCCAACAACATCAAGACCCGGTCATAACACAGCACGAAGACCAATTAGCACCAACTAACCAGCCAAGCAACAAGACCATATCAAAACCGCAGTCAAAAGATCAGATTAAAGCTTTCCAACAGTTTACATATGACCCCAGATCAGAACAAGACTCAGGAAGCAGCCAAATGTTACATCACCATCAAGATAATTATTTAACATCCAATTACAATCACCCAGAAGAAACATTCATAGACTATCATAGTAGAGAAGAAGAATCAGTTACAGAAGAAGAAACAGCATCTGAACGTCAATCAATTCAAGATCTAGATAGTGACATCGATGAATAATTGATAAAATCATAATTAACATCATCATGGATTTTGATCAACTTTATTTAACTGCACCAAGAAAGAAGAAGATTCATCAAAAGTTTTATGGATACACAAATTTGTTGCAACACAAGTCAACACAACTGCACAAAGGTTCCAGTTCAAGTTGACAAGTGCGTGTGGTAACATCAAACATCACAGCGGAGACTTGCTGACTTTGCGGATCATCGCAAGGACATCAAAGCTGAAGACTACAGTGACAACTTTGGCCTGACTACACAACCAGTGTCTTATACAATAGTGCTGTGAAGAGGAATTCAGCATCTGATCAGCGTTGGAACCATAGGTTTGAAGAAGCACAACTTACATGCCCACAGAATTCTCACTGCAATCAAACACCTTAGAATTCCATTCACACAGCACATGCTGTTAGCAGATTTCTTCAGGAGTAAGTATGTGACACCTCATCACATGGTTAGGTCATAATTGACAACACATAGTACATTTTCTAGACTTCACATGTACATATGTAAATAGTAGTTCACACATAGGAGAGAAGGGTTTGTCTACTTTAGCTTAGAGTTTTTCCTCTCACTTTGGTTCAGACACCTTCTACTCAAAAGCATCTGACATTCCATTTTAAAGAATGTATATATGTATATGCTTGTTTACTAACCCTTAGTAATAGCCTGTACTAACACACAGAGAAAGAATAGTTAGCTTGGATAAGTTAGATCAGGGTCAGAATTTTCTTTTAAAAATACTGTACATAGTTTAAATCTTTAGTTTAACCAAAAAGGCTTTTAGCTAGTGTTAAGTTTACTTATTCTCACTAACTTTCTAACATAGGGATAAGAGTATTAACATCATAACATACTAATACTTAGAAAGTTTGTATTTGGTTTTAGAAAGTTGCTAGAGAAAACTTTTCTTTAGTTGTTATTTTGTTAGTTCATGAAGATAGAAAATTTTCTTAGTTCAAGTTTATTACTTAGATATTTTTTAGCTAATGTTTAAGACTGTTCTGTTGATGATTTGTGTTTAACCTTGCTTTTCCTTTCTGTTCAAATTTTGTAAAACTTAATCCCTATTCTTTTCCTTTACTCTTTCCCATAACCCGTCTTAGTTTAGCTTAGAATAGAAATAGCTTAAGAATAGGAGTTAGAATCTTTTATTGTTTTGGGGATACTTAAAGGGATTAAGGGGAATAGTTTAGTCTCAGAGTCAGAGTAGAATTCTTTAGTCTAATAACTTAGGGATCTGGAAATGTTGTAGGTTGCAAATTTCCAAAAGACAAATGGGCATATTATAATACAGGTTTTAGCATTGCCATGTTTGGCTTAGGGCAAACCTGTCAGATGTCCTGGATGGAATGTTGAGGGTGGCATTCGCCATGTGGCAGATACCAACTGGCAGTTGAACTTAGAGTATAAAAGGTCCTGGAAACCCAAGGCTGGGTTCTGTTTTCCCCTGACTTCACCCTGAGCACTCACTTACCTCTACCCTCCCCGCCCGGGCCTGGGAGGAGGGAGGAGGAATGTGGGAATTTAGGCCTTAGGATAGAGTAGGGTTTTAGGACCTATCTTCAAGATCAAACCAATATTATCTATTATCATCATTTACAAGGTTAGTCAATAAGTCTACTCACTTTCCTAACCAGAGGCTGCTTTGCTCTGACCCAGGGTTGCCAGCCCTCAGTCAGCCAAGACCTTCCAAGGACCTTCCACCAGCTTCAGCCAGTGAATCCATAGCAACAGATTAGCGTTACCCAACCTTCTTGCCATTGCCTTGTTCCTTCCCCAGTGACCAATAAATCCCAGAGCCTTTAACCAGAGAATCCTGTGGTTGTTCCCTTTCTATCAAAGGTTAAAGAGGACAGGCAACAAGGAGGGAATTCTGAGCTGTTAAGGTTCAAACTCCACTAGTTGAGGGCAGGAAGTCCTATATCCACTTCCTGCCAGTCGGCCATAACCAATACCCTCAGTAGGGAGGGGCCGGCTGCCTGACACCTTAAAGGAGCCTAGAGGTAGCAGTGAGGTTTCACTGGGCACTCAGCTTTCAGGGTTTGGATCCTTATACTTTCATAAGCAAGTTTCATACCCAACTGAGGAACAACCAACACCAACCTCCTGGTAGCCTGTTACTGGCTCAAGGCCCCTTTGAACTCACTCCCTTCATAACAGGATCCCTTAGAAGAAGTGTGAATTTGGAATGAAGGAAAATGAATAAGACAAACTTTGAGATGCTTCCAGCGCATCCAGTTTGAAATCTCCAAGAATCAGTTAAGAGAGAGAGATTAGGGATGGATAAATAGATAGGGGGATTATTTGAATCCAGGGGAGCTGATGCAGTCATTGAGAGAGATGTATAGTCAGAAAAGGGAAGAGGGTCCAGCATCAAACCTGAGTGACACCCACAATCAGTAGGCATGTCATGGATGATGAATCACCAAAGGAGACTAATACCTAACAATTGAAAAGATCCTTTAAATCATATAAAAAGAGAATATTAAGAATATTAGGTAGAAGCCAGTGTCAACAGTGTCATTGGATTCATTCTTGGAAAAAAAGATGTGAGCAGAATTTTAGATTATAGCCATGTCATTCTGGGCAAGTCAAACAACTCAGAATCAGATTCTTCATCTTTAAAATGGTTACACCATTGGGTTGTTATGAAGATGAAATACAGTAATATATGTAAAGCGCTTTGCATATGTTGGACCACTATAGAAATTCTAGCTTTATTACTATTATTATGAGTTGTAATAGTAATAGCGATGATGAATATGATGAACACAGAGAAATATGGAAAGATATGAAATGATATAAACTGAAAGAGATGCAAAAAGCCCCCAATATACATGACTACAACAATATGAATGGAAAGAGTAACCACAAAACAATTGACAGTGGATGTTGAAAAACTGACAGACACTTAAAACATGGCTTCAGGGGGGCAAATCCAAGATGGTAGCTTAGTAGCAAAAGCTAAAACTGAAACTGCTCTGAATCCTTCCAAACCAACGTTTTAAAAAGCACCTCAAAATGAGAGGAATCAAAAACCAATTACAAGATGGAGAGAGGGGGGCTCTCCTTCAGAAAATAACTTGATAAATAGGCAGAGAGAATCAATTTTCACAGGATGAGGAGAAACAGGAAGTAAAATTACATACAATCCTTTGCTGACCACTTCCCACTTATTGTTTCAGGTTACAAGCCTGGACGTTGGTCAACTTCAGGATATGGGGACCCTGCTTATACCAACGACAGAGCACCTCACACCCTATATCCATACCTTGAAGTCCCAAGCCCTGGCACCAGCCTAAAGTGAGGCTCTGAAATCCATAGGGCTTGGCCCTTTCAAGCTACACTACTGTGAAGCCCTAGCCCCAGGGCAAAATAGCTTACAATGCCATCAGTACAGGAGACAGAATCATCAGCTTTCAGAACTCCCAGTCCACAGGCAAAACATGGCCTCAAAGAAAAGATATAAGATAACTCACTTTTATATAGATGTATGGGAGACCATGAATGTGAAATATTGCATATAGTATCATTTAAAAAAATGTATTGATCAGTTCTGTTGTTTTATTTCTCTTTTTTCCTTTGAAAAGATTCTTTGTAACATGCAATGATTCTCTGGGAGGAGAAAGGAAAGGAATACTAGAAGAAACTGCAACTTAGATTGTAATATAAATATCATTGTAAATATAATGTAGATAGCAATTCAAATTTATTATTAAAAACAAACAAAAAGATGTAAGTAGATTGAGAGTAAGGACTGTCTCAGTAGTAGCAGCAATGCATTCCTGGCTGTGCCTTTTTAAAAAATGTTTCAGGCCCCATTGAATGCATACACACATTATTTAAGTGGGATTCCAGAGTACTCTCTCCTGTTGCTTGGAAATGTTTCCCTCAACTTGGAACCTAACCTGAATGAGCTGCACAGGATATTATTAATCTGCATTCTTGCAAATGTAGCTGTGATTTTTAATCACTTTACATTTTTGCTAAGAAATTGCCTACCTTCTGAGCTCTACAACACTGGTCAGTGTTGCCATCCTCTTCTGGTCTCATAACCACAATGGTTCATTAGCAGTATCTTTAAGTATTCCATGATTAAAAAATATTTTTTTCTTTAGTAATTACTGGTGACTTTCCAATGGACAGAAGTAGTTGTTATGTCCTCAAGATTTCAGGAACAGAAAGGGAGCAGCTGTCATTGACAGATATTTCTGGTAGAATTATTACCACAAGTATCTAAATCCTCAGCAAGCAGGACATCATCTCTAAATGAGCCAGTTAATCATGAATGAGAATAAAGGCTCATTAAAACCATTTCATTCCAAACATTTGACAGTCACAGTGACTGACAGTCAAAATATGTCTATGTTTACCGCAAAGTCAAGTCAATAATGGTCAAAGAAAATTATTAGGAGAAACTTATTAATGGGCTTAAGCTCATTAAATCTAATTTAGTCTAAAAGTTTGATAGACAATGTGACTGACAAGCAAATATATCTGCATTTACCAGAAGTCCCAATGAAAGGTGATTGAAGACAATTATCAGGAGCAACTTTACTAATGACTTAACACTTTATGCAAGTCTGATCCACAAACGGTTCTCCCAAAGGAGACCATTTTTGTACATGTTAAGATTCAAGTCTTCAACAATAAATATTTATAATCTGCATATTATGGGCAAAGAATTATGCTAGAAACAAGGGCCAAAAGACAAGAACAAAACAATGCTTTAAAAATAACAATAGAATGCAATTTACCAAAAAATCTTAATCTAAAATAAAGATACCTTAAAAAGCAATATTCATAGATACTATGGGAGATAACATAACTAAAAGGTGAAAGTCAATAGCCATGAATGGGCTGGACTGGCATTTAAAATCATGATATGGCCTACATTGATCTATATATTTTTGACCACACTACTTAAATGAAGAAATGAGAACCAATAATAGAATGTTCATATGGAGAAAAAGAAAGTCTAGGATAGTATGGGAAATATTTAATAAAATAGAAGGAAGAGACAGATTTGGCAGATATAAAATTAAATAATATTTAGCACATTATAATTATTTTCATATTACATAATATAATACTTCTATATTTCAGCCCATCCTCTTATGTCATCTGTGCCAACAAGTCACAAATGAATAAGTATTCTCAATATAATAATGATGTTACTATGAGAGGGAGTTTATTGAATTTAAGTTAGTGCTTAGTGGAGGATCTGCTTTAGTAGAAGGAAAATCCAGGTTCAGATCCTGACTCTGACATATACTGACTTTGTGGTCATGGCCAGGTCACACACTCTCTCAGTGTAACAGAGAATTCTCTCAGACTATACATTATATATTAGTTGCTGACTTCAATTTGGTAAAGGGGATTTCTGTGCCAGAAGTTCCCAATCTCAGTGAAATTTCTAAAAAGTGAAAAAAATCTTACTATTCAAAAGATTAGAAGAGATGATAAAAGGCTCTGTCATTCCCAAGTGTAGATAGGGGCAGGACTCATGAACAGAAGTGGAATAAAGGATATTAGAAGAGACAAAATAGACCATCTCAATTATATAAAATTAAAAATCAATTTAGCTAGAACAAGATAAATAAATATGGATTGGGAAAGAAATTCCATTACATATCTTTGAGATGTCTCTGACACCCAAAATCTATAGAAAATTGACACAATTTAAAGAGTAAGGGTTATTTTTCAATAAAGCGAGAGGCAAGTAAAATGAAAAAAAATAATATGTAAAATGATATGCAAGTTGAAATTCTGAAATAACATTGTCCGTGCATCAAATTGGCAAATATGGAGGCATTTAATTTTGGACTGGCATGTAAATTCATATCTGAATTATTCATTCTTAATCAGCCTAATCATTTTAGGAAAACAACTTGGAATTTACAAGATTATCTTTTAGACATGCCTGAGAGGCATGTAGCCCATTCTTTCATTTTCACTGATGAGGACCTAAGGCATGACTTTCCCAGAGTTACACAGGTAGTTGTCTGCAGAGTCACTATTCACATCTAGATTCTATACTTCAAAATCTAACATGATACCCATCAACTGATGAAAATGCCCTATTGTTTTGTCCAGCAAATCCACTATAAGCTTTATCCTAGGCAGGTTAGCAACAAAAAATCAAGACCCTTGTGAAGAGTGAATCAAACTCTCTTTGTCTATTAATCAACAACTTTTAAGTTAATCAATCAATAACTTAAGTACCCCTACATAGTACCTTACCAGTCACTAAGTATGAGAGTTCACAAGTCACTTGCTAGAGTGGGTGACAACTCCAGAGGCCACTGCCCATCCCCTGGGCACTGCTAGGTAAATTGAAAGACTGTGATTGGTTCCCATAAAGTGGGGGAGTGACAGGAAGTGACACTGAGGAAGCTGCTTTAAAAAGGCCAGCCTGAGGACTGATGCATTCTCTCAGAGTTGGTGAGTGGAGTGATTCCTTCTTTGGTTCTTTGGGGAGGAGACCCTTTCTGCTCATTTGTGCTTTAGTGGGACACTCCCTTCAGTGTGAATTCTGGTGAGATTCTTGGAGGTGTTAGCCTCATGTGCACCAAAGGTTCTTGGTGGATTCTTCAGCATCTCCTGGCTCTTTGGAATTCACCTTCCTAACTAGGACTTTGGATTCTGGTGAGATTTGCTTTAGGATTTGCCTTTGTGGTCTGGAGACATTAGGATTAAACTCAGGGTATCTGTAGCTATGCAGTACTTTCTGTCTCTTTATCTACATTTTTCCAATTTCACTCTTTCTACCTCTTTGTCAATAAAGCTGCTAAAAGTCATTTTGACTTAAGCTGTAATATTTTTAAATCCTGACCATATTTAGCATAAAACCTAAATTTAAATTCTTACACCCTTTTGTACAAAATTCCCATAGATTTATTATTTGTAATAGTAAAAAACAGCAAATAGATTAGTCCTGAAACATGAAATGGCTGAACCAGAGTCATAATAAATAATTCTTTTCCTGAGGCAAAAAGAGTTGATGGAAGTGAGGTTTAGTGACTGATTAAATGAATAAATAAATGCAGAAAATGGCTTCATTAAGTGCTTATTGTAGGCAGAAGTCAGTCAGACCTTAAGTGCAGTAGCACCAATAAACTGGGCAGCCTCACCCCTTAAAGAGTCCAGTCCATACCTCCTTAAGTGTTGGTAGGAGAAGATTGGATTATAGTAATGGAAACTTTCAGGGGATGGCTCAGAGTAAAGACAAGGGAGAGATTCATACCATGTAGCCTAAGCCAGAAGAATACCTTAAAAGAATGAAGTTCAGGGACTAACATCTCTGGGCTGCTTTAAGAAGGAAGAAGCATGTTGGAAAATACCAGGCTTCTACTGTTGAGGTCTGATTGCCTTGATTTAGTAATGGCTCTGGACTAAAAAAATGATGGTACTTGAATGCAACATAATATTATTGCAAAATAGGGAATGAAGGCTATGAAGAAGTTAAAGAAATTTGGGGAAATGTATATTAGGTAACACAGAGTGGAGAAAGCAGAAACGGGAGATCAATTTACCATACCAACAATATGATAGGTAAAATGGCCACAGGAATGTAAATAAAGGCAATATGAGGAGGCAAAGAAACTAAAGACAGATACAATGATAAATACTGGATCCAAATTACTAAGTAAAGACACACATCTGTAGCAATCATGTGATTTGGAGAATGCATTTTGTGGTGCTGGTTTTGTGCAGTATTTTTTTTTTGGGGGGGGGGAAGGGTGCTTCATTCTCTTCTATATCTGAAAAACAGTATATCCAGAAAAAGGGCAGGGACTGCGTCTGTAATTACATTAGCACAGGGAATTTCATAGAGTCATGCAACCAGATGTTTCTTTGCCCTTAACAGTCTTTTGGTCTTGCTGTATATTAGTACTTAGCTCAATACCTTAATCATAGAGGTCACCTAATAAATGCTCAGTGACTTGATTTCATTGGAGAGTCGACTCTTAGAGGATTGACAAGCGAAATGATTTTCCCATAATCACACAGCTAGTATAGGTCAGAGGTAATTAGGTAGCATAGTGGAAGGAGTGCTTAATCTGGAGTCAATAAGACCTAGTTCAAATCCTGCCTCAGACACTAACTTAGCTAGGTGTCTCAGTGTCTTCATTTGTAAAATGGTGATAATAATGGCACCTACCTCCCATGGTAAATGTGCAAATTTCTTGCAAACCTGAGAGTACAAAATAAATGCTAGCTATTAGTAGAACTATAAAAGGCATAGAAAGAAATGAACCATCCCTTGATATGGTAAACAATACCTGTTTAAAAGCAGGCCACTATCTATAATGGATAAATACTATATGTCTCTACAACATGATGGGTGGTAAAAACACTCATCAACGTCACTGGCAACATTTATGTAACATTTAATGTTAAAAAAGTACTTTACAAATATTGTTTCATCGGTGTGGGAAAAAGCAAGATGTCTGTTGTTTTGACTCTTATTAGATATAGTTAGAGAAAGGTAGCTATTATAAGAAGATGAGAAAAAAATTAAGGATATACATAGCCAAACAAGAAATACATTTATCTCAATTTACAGATGATAGGATAGTGTACTTAGGGAATCCTAGAGATTCAATGACAAATAATTTAAAAATAACTCCAGTAAAGTAGCAGGATATAAAATAAACCCATAAAATCATTGCTTTTCATTTGTATTACTAGAAATACCCAGCAAAAAGAGACAGAAAGATGAAATCCATTTACTAAAGCTACAGAAAGTAGAAGATACCTGGGAGTCTACCAACCAAGACATACTCTGAACTGACATGGATACAACTAAAAAGCACTCTTTAAAGAAATAAAGGCACACATAATTTTAGATATATTAAACTGCTCATAGTTAGGCCATGCCAATATAATTAAAAAAGACAATAATTCCTCAATTACTTTTGTTATAGGAAAATTATAGATTAAGATTTATCATAGTCAGTGCTAAAGCAGACCAAGCCAAAGCTGGCAGAGCCGAACATTCCAAACTTGGAATGCTGGAGAGGAACTTTTCTCAGTTACTCTCTCTCTAAAGGCTTTTGGGGTGTTGGAGTTTTAGCAACTGACTAAAGAACCTATGGAGTTTTGGTTATCTCTGTACCTTGGGAGGTATATACATGATCATCTATCAAGCCCAAGAAGTTCAGGTTGAGATTAGAGTGTTATCTTGTATGGTGGACATACAAATATATCTTTCTCCCCGACTTCCCCAGTGGATTTATTTGACTATTTACCTGGAGTTTCCTGAGACCTGTTCCAGCTTGAAACCATCCCATGGACTTTGTGAGATTCCCAGTAATCCTTGCCTTATCAGCCCTGCCCAAGCTGGCTGCTTGTAGTTTGTGTTAGAGAAGCCATTTTCCCTATCCAACATTTTCTTGGCAGTTACCCATAGACATTTAGTGACAGTTGATTCTCTTACCTCCCTATTCTGGCCTTGTTAATTATTAAAACCCTTTTGGATAAACTTCCTTGACTTCTCCTTCCCAGACTACCAGAACCCACTGTTAAGTACATTATTTCCCTGGCTGTGTTGGTTTCTGCTATTATGTTATTTCCCCAACTAAGTTTGTGATAGTTTGTTACCTATTCTAAGTGAGAGACTAGTTCTACCCTGCTGAACTTGTGTTTTCTTTTATATATATATATATATATGTATATATATATATATATATATGGATTACCCTATTTATTCCCAGTTACTTATTTCAGTTTATAGATTTAGTGTTATGCCACTAAACTACCAAGAGGTTACAATTTTTAAAAAATGACAAAAATAATAAAATCCTTTTGGGATTAAAAAAATCTTAAGTGAACAAGTGGAATAATGGTGTGTGATGGTAGTGAAGGAAGCAGACAATTTATCCAATTTTTCCTACAGAAATCAGTACTTGTGGGCATCTTCATTGACTTCTGATAGCATGTGGAGAGCACCCTTTCATTCATGACAAGCACTTGGAGATCTTGATTCTAAATTTTCAGGTACTGAGGAGTACCTGATAATAATCCCCAAACACTTTTACTCATAGTTAAAATCACTTAGGAGTGACATTATTTTATTTCAGTGAATTTTTTTTGTTCAGTTTTGAAGTTTTTGATATTCTATTAAAAATTAAACAAACTTGAGAAAAAGGAAAACAAATGACCTGCATGAGTACAAAATGCCAGACCTCAAAAATAACATCATGTGTTCAGGTAGTAGAAAATGAGGTCAAGAATATCAAGTGAATAAATGAAAGGGGCAGGGCTAGCAATATCAAAGCTCAAACTATTTTACAAAGTGGTAATTACTCAAACAATTTGATACTGGATAAAAAGAGTATCTGATCAATGGAATTAAATGTATAAACTACAGAAGCAAATTAGCACAGAAACTATTCTTTGATTAACTCAAAGATCCCAATTCTTGGACAAGAATTCACTATATGAAAAAAAACAAACTACTGGGAAATTGGAAAATGGTCTGACAAAAAGTAGGCACAGATTAATACTTCATACTACATGCCAAGAGAAACTCAAAATGGGGGCATGATTTGGACATAAAGAATGATAGCATAAACAAACTAGTGGTGCATGGAAAAAAATTATCTGTCAGATCTATGGATTAGGGAAGATTTAATGACAAAATAAGAGATAAAGAGGATTATAGGAGTTAAAATGGATAATTTTGATTTCATTAAAATAAAAAGGGGTTGCACAAACAAAATCAATGCAGTCAAAAATAGAAGGAAAATTAGAAGGAAAGCAGTAAACTGGGAAAAATGTTTTATACATTTCTCTGATTAAGGTCTCATTTTTTAATAGGGAACTGAACTAAATTTATACGAATAAGAATTATTCCCCAATTAATAAATGGACAAGGGATTTGAAAAGGCAGTTTTCAGGAGAAGAAATGAGAGCTATCCATAGTTACATGAAAAATACTCGAAATCACTAATAATTAGAGAAATTCAAATGCCTCTGAAGTGCCACTTCATACCCATTATTTTGGCTAGGATAGCAGAAAAGGAAATTGACAAAAGCTGGAGAGGATGCCAAAAATTTGGTATACTAATGTATCATTGATGGAGTTGTGAACCATTATGGTGAACCAACCATTATGGAGAATAAGGAACTATGCTCTAAAGGCTATAAAAGTGTGCATAGGCTTGCCTTTCAGCCTGTATTACAAAGAGAATAAAAAAAAAAAGAAAAAGCATCTTTGCATACAAAAATATTAAAAACAGCTTTTGGGGAGTGACTCAGCAAGTTATAATTGATGAATGTGATGGAAATGCTATAATACTGTATAAAAATGATGAAGGGGGTAGTCTTAGAAAAACCTAGGAAGATTGAGATGAATTAATGAGAAATGATTTGATCAGAGCCAAGAGAACAATGTATACAGGAATAGCAATATTGTTATAATAAAGAAGTAGGAAAGACTTAGCAACTCTGATCAATTCAATGATCAATGACAGTTCTAAAAGGACCCATGCTGAAAAATGCTATCCAAATCCAGAAATAACTTAAGACTTCGAGTGTAAGTTGAAGCATATTTTCTTCTCTTTATTTTTGTTGTAATTTTTTTTGGGTAGGGGCAATATGGTTACTGTAGTAATATATTTTGCATGACTTCATATGTATAGTATATATTGTATTTCTTGCCTCTCATTGGGTGAGAGGGGAGACAAAGAGACAGAATTTGGATTTTAAAGTAATTTTTTTTTAAAGGGTGGGGAAGTAGAGCCTGGACTCTAATTGGTCTGAGGAACTACTGAATGAGGAAAGTTTGTTGGCAGTTTTCTGCAACTTAGAGTCTTAGAGACTCATGCTCTTATGTAGGGCAACTGTCCTCAGTCATACAATCAATATGTATGAGAGGCAGAATTTTAGCACAGTCGTTGCTGGGTTTTCAATTAGCCATTTAGTCATGACATCACTTCCCAGGCTCACCCCAAGTTATTGCGTCTCAAATGAGACCATCACTTCCAACTCTTCTCCCTGGGAACCTGGATTCTGTCATTAGGTAGTTCAGCTCAGAAAGGTTAGCTTTGGCCTTATATTGGAAAGGCCAGGAATCCATACATATACATGTGTCCTAAGGGTTAAATTAGGAGTTTTGGCAAAATTAGAGAGCAGCTTTTAATAATTTAAGTTTTAATAAGAATATAGTAGAGTTGTAAATTAATATATTGTCCTTTTAAGCCAGAGGAAAGAAAATTTCTAGCAGCTTTTAGCAATTAATAATGTAGTTTAATTATCTAAATAACTTAAATAATTAAAGTAGAGATAGTAAAAGAATATAGTAAAGGAGGGAAATATAGGAAAGGCAGAGAAAGAAAATTTCCTGTGTCTATACTAGTTATCCTATAACAACTATAACTACCTATAATTACTACCTAAAACTACCTATATCTACCTATAACTGCCATTAGAGAAAGTCTAGCTGATCACCCTTCAGCTCACCTCACTAGGCAGAAAAAAAATACACACACACACACACACACACACACACACACACACACACACACACATATATATATATATTTATATTTATATAGCTCCTAACAAACTTCCCCGCAACTACCAGCCCTAATTGTCAGCAACTGAATCCTTTCTCCCCTTTTCCCACCTCACTTCCTGTCTCTATGGGTTCTACTTCCTGTCACTGTGGGCTGGTTAATCCTTACACATGTCTATGGTAAGAGGACCTCCAGTTCCCCTGTTAAATTAAAAAAGGAATAAAAATATTCCTTTTTATACATGCATGTATGTATCATACATACATGACATCCACACACACTTATGTGCACATAATATGTGTATACATATACATACATAAATATTTCTTGACGGGGCAGCTGGGTAGCTCAGTGGATGGAGAGTCAGGCCTAGAGACAGGAGGTCCTGGGTTCAAATCCAGCCTCAGCCACTTCCCAGCTGTGTGACCCTGGGCAAGTCACTTGACCCCCATTGCCCACCCTTACTACTCTTCTACCTATGAGACAATACACAGATGTTAAAGGTTAAAAAAAAAATATTTCTTGTCATATGTGAATCAACAACCACTCAGAATACTTAGCTACTTTCTCCAGAATATGTAATTATTCCTTTCTCAGAACACTGAAGTGAATATATGCTCCAGACAAGTGAAGGCCAACCTTCTCGTATATGTATACAACATGTACACATTGTCCAAATGTAAGCGACCCCAGAATATAGGGTGAACTTATATATACTTTATATGTGACCTACATTTGAATCAGGATGATGGGTAGGTTTTTTTTTTAATTGCCTCAAAAAAATTTTGGCAATGTACCAGTCTGCACTATGGATGTTTTCTCTTCTTCTTTATGATTCTTTTCCCTAGCGTGAGATTCCCCCTCACTTCCCTGCACCCTCAACAAACATCTCTGGTTTGCCTTCGGTCTAGCTTTTCTTTGTTAGAATGGAAGCTCCTTGAGGGCAGGGGCTGACTGGATTGCTTATATTCACATTCCCAATGCTTAGTAAACTCATCTTTGAATGACATGACTCAAGGCCCTTTTCGGATCTTGGTTGGCCTTTTCCTAATTCTATTCAGTTTGTCCTATTTATTAATGTCCTTCATAAGCTGCTGTATATAGAACTGAATATGGTGCTTTAGGTAAGGTGTAAGGAGGGCGGATTGTAGAAAGTCTTTTTCCTGCTTATTTTTCGGAGATAGGTCTTTCTGTTTTCTAACCATATTGCTTATATTTTCTGAATCCTGGGCTGGTGAAGGTAACATTGCAACTATATCACCATCATTGTGTTGTTTGTTGTCATTGTCACCATTGTTGTTGTGGTCTCATGGTCATCATCATCATCAAATTAAAAAGAATATTCCAGAATATGTAGCTAGTCTTGCTTGAATCTGAGGCTAGCTTAGTCATTGGAAGATTTGAAGAGAATAGAAGAGGTGTGGGGTTATGCAGAGACCCATTTAATAGCTAAATAATATTAATATTTTCCCTAAAGATGGAAATGTAGCTAGCAAAACATAAGACTCCTATATAATAGTAGAAAGCAGGAAAACAAATGGAAATGACAGAATTTACTACTATATACTTCTATCTACAGTTCTAGCACTTGGCACTCCTTGTGACAACTAGACTAAGGGAGGGTCAATTTTAATATGTTCAGATAAAGTTCTTATCTTTTAAGTTCTTATCAGTTACATTTTTTATGGTGAAAAATATCCCAGTGGAGATAACAAGCTGTCAAGAATGAAATTCTGAAGAAGCAAAAAGAAGTAGTTCCCCTGAGGAGAAAAAGGAAAAATTATGTAATGAGTATAATATGCATATATAGAAGGCTTATCTTCAACTTAGATTTAAAATGGAGCTCAGTGAATTGATCTGAAAATAGAAATTACTTAGGAAAGAACTCCCTTAATTGAAAAACATGTATTTGTGAGAAAACTGGAAAGGAGTATGGCAGAATTTTGTTTTAGAACAACATCATACACCATATGCCATAATTCACACAAAAGGACATGTGACCTCAATATTAAAGTTCTGATATAAATATCAGTAAATCAGATCATGTACTTTTCATCTTTATAGTTAGGTGATCCATTGCTAAGTAAATAAGGGATAGTGATCATAGAGAAGATAAAGCAAATAAACAAACAAACGAATGAATGAATGAATGAATGAATAAAGTAAATAATTTTTATTATAAGAAACTAAAAAACTTTCCTAATCAATAAACATTTGTTGAGCATTTACTATGTTTCAGGCACTGTACTAAGAATTGGGACTACAAAAAGAGTCAAAAGATACTCCCTATTCTCAGGGAGTTAACAATTTAGTGGACAATGATAGGATAAGAAGAGAAGCAATCTAATGGGGAATAATAAAATATTTCTGATAAGTGTCTGATACCCAGGACATATAGGAAACTAATGAAAATATATAGAGCATTAAAATAGGCAGTGAGGAGACTAAGCTATCACTCTTTGCAGATGATATGATGATCTACTTAAAAAATCCTAGAGAATCAACTAAGAAGCTTGTAGAAATAAGCAACAACTTTAGCAAAGTTGCAAGATACAAAATAAATGCACATAAATCATCAGCATTTCTACATATTTCCAACACATCAGAGCAGCAAGAGGTAGAAAGAGAAACATCATTTAAAATCACCCTAGACAATATGAAATACTTAGGAATTTATCTACCAAAACAAACACAGGAATTATCTGAACACAACTACAAAACACTTTCCAAATAAATAAAACTAGATCTAAACAATTGGAAAAACATTGAGTGCTCATGGGTAGGATGAGCTAACATAATAAAAATGACCATTCTACCCAAATTAATTCACCTATTTAGTGCCATACCTATCAAACTACCAAAAAAGTTTTTTACTGAATTAGAAAAAACTATAACAAAGTTCATTTGGAAGAACAAAAGCTCAAGAATATCAAGGGAAATAATGAAAAAAAAACATGAAGGATCCAGATATTAAACTATACTATAAAGTAGCAGTCATCAAAACAATATGGTACTGGCTAAGAGACAGAAGGGAGGATCAGTAGAATAGACTTGGGTTAAATGACTTCAGCAAGACTGTCCGTGATAAACCCAAAGAGCCCAACTTTTGGGACAAAAATTCACTATTTGACAAAAACTGCTGGGAAAATTGGAAAACAATATGGGAGAGATTAGGTTTAGATCAACATCTCACACCCTACACCAAGATAAATTCAGAATGGGTGAATGACTTGAATATAAAGAAGGAAACTATAAGAAAATTAGGTGAACATAGAATAGTATACCTGTCAGATCTATGGGAAAGGGAAAATTTTAAAACCAAGCAAGAGGTAGAAAAAATTACAAAATGTAAAATAAATAATTTTGATTATATTAAATCAAAAATGTTTTTGTACAAAGAAAAACAATGCAACCAAAATCAGAAGGGAAACAACAAATTGGGAAAAAATCTTTATAACAAAAAACTCGGACAGGGGTCTAATTACTCAAATATACAAGGAGTTAAAGCAATTGTATAAAAAAATCAAGCCATTCCCCAATTGATAAATGGGCAAGAGACATGAATAGGCAATTTTCAGGTAAAGAAATCAAAAGTATCAATAAGCACATGAGAAAGTGTTCCAAATCTCTAATAATTAGAGAAATGCAAATCAAAACAACTCTGAGGTATCACCTCACATCTAGCAGATTGGCTAAAATGATAGCAGGGGAGAGTAATGAATGTTGGAGGGGATGTGGCAAAATTGGGACATTAATGCATTGCTGGTGGAGTTGTGAACTGATCCAACCATTCTGGATGGCAATTTGGAACTATGCCCAAAGAGCTCTAAAAGACTGGCCTGCCCTTTGATCCAGTCATACCATTGCTGGGTTTGTACCTCAAAGAGATCATAGATAAAAAGACTTGTACAAAAATATTTATAGCTATGCTTTTTGTGGTGGTAAAAAACTGGAAAACGAAGGGATGCCCTTCAATTGGGGAATGGCTGAACAAAGTGTGTTATATGCTGGTGATGGAATACTATTGTGCTCAAAGGAATAATAAACTGGAGGAATTCCATGTGAACTGGAAAGACCTCCAGGAATTGATGCAGAGTGAAAGGAGTAGAACCAGGAGAACATTGTACACAGAGGCTGATACACTGTGGTAAAATCTAATGTAATGGACTTCTGTACTGGCAGCAAAGCAATGATCCAGGACAATTCTGAGGGATTTATGGAAAAGATGCTACCCACATTCAGAGGAAGAACTGCAGGAGTGGAAACACAGAAGAAAAACAATTGCTTGAACACATGTGTTGATGCGGACATGTTTGGGGATGTAACACTAAAGGACCACACCAATGCAACTATCAATAATACGTAAATAAGTATTGATTAAGCACACATGTTAAAACCAGTAGAAATGCACGTTGGACATGGGGGGGCAAAGAGGGGTTAAGGGGAAAGTAAAAACAAGAATCATGTAATCGTGGAAAATTTTTCTAAAAAAATAAAATATAAAAAAAATATAGAGAGCAAAAGCTAACGAGTAGTGAAAGGACATGAAAAAATAGTTCACAAAAGGAATAAATGAAAACTATGAACAAGCATACAAAAGAATGCTCCAAATCATTATGAAATAAGAGAAATATATATCAAAACAACCTTATATTTCATTACAAAAAAATTGTAAGGATGACAAAAAATTGAAATAGTCTGTGTTAGAAAGTTGTGGACAAACAGGAACATAGACTATTAGTGGAAAAATTATTTGGTCTGGAGATTTTGGAAAGCAATGTGGAATTACATTAAGAAAAACATTTAAATACCCCAAACCTTTTATTGAGAGGTTCTTGTACTAGTCCTATATAACATAGAAGTCAAGGATAAAAAGAAAGGATCCATTTATACCAAAGTATTTATCTCAGTACTTTTTGGTGGGGGCAGTAAAAGATTTGAAATAAAGAATATTCCCATTGATTGAGAAATAGCTAAATTTGTGGAAATGAATGGAATGGAATATATCTGTGCTTTAAAAAACAATGAATAGTTCAATACTGAAAAGTATGGGAAGATATATTAGCTGATGCCTGGTGAAGTAGGAAGGACCAGGAAAACATATCCATATTCACTACAATAGTGTAAATGGAAATGCAAGAAAATAATTGACATTAAACTTTGTTATATTTTTGGGCTAAATTTGTCCTCTGTAGAAAAATATTTGAAAAAGTACTTATATTTTCCACTTCTTTGTAGAGGTGGAAACTATGGGTATGACATTATACAGAAAATACCTAATTTTTTTTTTTTTGGATTGGTTAATTTAGTTGAATTGTCTGAACAACAGGAGGAAGATAAATTGAAAAATTACACAGCATATGTGAAAGTAAAAAGGTATCAATAAAAATTGATTGAAGATAAATATGTTTATATGAAATATGGCAACAAGAGCAGTTAGGATGTAGTTATAACTATGTCACATAGTCTTTTAAGAATAGCATCACATGCTAAAGATAAAATGGGGAGGAAGATGAAGGACTACAAGGTAATTTGTCTATGGAGTACCATCAAAGAAAGGATTAGAATGGGTAGAGATGTGTTCTAGACAAAGAAAAGTCCTGACTACCATAACTCAAAGTTGTCATTCAAGAACTACCAAGTTGGAGAGTTCTAAAATTCAAGGGAGAGAGAGAGACAGAGAGAGACAGACAGACAGACAAACAGACACAGAGACAGACAGAGAGACAGAGAAGTAGAGAAAAAGAGAGAGACAGAGACAGAGACAGAGACAGAGATAGACAGAGAGACAGAGACAGAGACAGAGATGGAGAGAAAAAGATGGTCTGGAACAGGACCGTCAGACTGTTGGGGAGAAGTATACTATGAACATGATTCTGGAAAAGGAGGAACAGCAAAGGACTAAGTAACAATTTAGGAGAAAAAAAGAACTGGATGGGGGCAGCTGGGTAGCTCAGTGGAGTGAGAGTCAGGCCTAGAGACAGGAGGTCCTAGGTTAAAACCCGGCCTCAGCCACTTCCCAGCTGTGTGACCCTGGGCAAGTCACTTGACCCCCATTGCCCACCCTTACCAATCTTCCACCTATGAGACAATACACCGAAGTACAAGGGTTAAAAAAAAAAAGAACTGGACAAGCAGTATTATAGTATACATTATTAAGATAGTGTAAGTTTGATGGGAACCTTTGACAACCCAAGTTCATTTTCCTTCTTGGAAATATCCAAGACTTTATGGTTGTACCATCAAGCTACCTTTATATCTAGTATCAAAATGGAACTCACTATATTGGGGAATTTTCTCTTTAGCAAACCTGACATTATTTCCCTTCTGACTGAAGGTGAAACCACAGGGAGATACTATGAATCTGGAGGGATGGTCAATCAATTCCGGAGGGATGTGTTCTAATCGACCTGGTGACTGGTAAAGACTACAGAAGATTGATGATGAGGCATGATTTCCAGCTCTTGGCAGCACATAGTAGATGTTGGGTGCAAAATGAATCACATATTTTCAAATGTACATAGCAAAAAAAGAATAAATGTAGCACTTAAAAAATAGAGGAAACTAGGGAAATTCAGAAGGAAACAGACAAGCAGGTTAGAGTGAGTACTACCTTATTACATTTCAAGTATAATTCATAAAAGCAAACTGTGTATGATTCACAGTTCATATACAATCTTTTCTTCCTGTGCTTTATCCATGGAAATGCTCATATTAATTGCTAATTGACAAGTTCACTATAATTTTCATAGAAAAAAACACAGAAAAACATAGGAAGAGCATAGTAATTGCTAATTGACAAGTTCACTATAATTTTTCATAGAAAAAAAAAACACAGAAAAACAAAGGAAGAAACTTAGGTAGGAACTGACCAATAGTTACATCATCAGAACCAAACTGTAGAAACCATACTTAATTATAGGATGGTAAGGTAGTCAGATGTAACAAAACTTTTGGACAGACTTGGCAGGGGCCACAGGCTAAAAGCAGTTTCTTGTCTGGATATTATTCATTAATCATTTTTTGCCTTGTTAAACACAAAGAATTTAATGCACATTTCTAGAATTGTTTTTGTATATTTATTTGATTTTTTGTTGGCATATATTATTGCTTATACTCTTTTTGAAGTCAATCTTTTTTTCTGATTTAGATAAGTTTGAAAAGGTAATCTAAAAAAATACCACCACCTCCTGTATACTCTTTGTGACCATTAAAAATTTAGCGTGTACAAACACAAGTGTTTTCTAACATACTATGAAAACAAAGCTTTATGGCTACAGATATTTGTCTTTCTTTTAAAAGCAAACCAAAACCTGGTTTTCCACTTAAATAGCAATCAGCACCATTTCTATATCATGGTAAAATTTATCTAAAGAAGTCACATTTAGAATAGTTCCACTATGCATCTGCAAAATTAAAATTGCAATTACTGATGAAAACTGAAAAAGAGAGTTGAGCTGTCTTTGACTAAACAGCAGAGATATGTAGAGTTGTGGCTGTACTTACCACAGTAAAATTCATCACTTTCAAAATCCATATCGTCATGGCTAAGTTAACAATTGCAGTAACCAGAAGCAGGAGGACAAAAAAGTATAAGCACCTCTTCCTCCATCCATAAATTCCGACTGGATAAAATTGAGGATTCTCCGTTCGGGGCAGGTGATTCTGCTGTGTTGCCAATATGTACTGTTCTCGTGTCATCTGTAAGGATGTAAATGACATAATCAGAAAATAAAATCCTTAAAAGGATTCTTGTGATAGAGTCAGTGCCCCTATAAACTGGTCCTCTGTACCAGGCTTAGGGTAGGTGTATGCCCTGGAAGTAGCTCCTGATGGACATTGGAATCCATAAAACTTAAAATGCTCACTATAATTATTCATTTAGCATCTGATGTATTCCTCCAAACAATTACTATCACAGTAATTTTAAAAGTTCTAAACTGCTGTTTTATTGCTGTCTTAAATTTCAGAACTTTGGAACTTAAAGAATGTTTGAGCTAGAAGGGACTCAGAGGTTGCCTCCCCTAATCTAGTTTCATATACATGTGTAACAGCTAAGTCAAAGAAAAGAAGCACCCAGTATCATAAACTGTTAGGCATTGATGGGACTGGAATGTAAACTGCTTTTCAGTCATTTCAGTTGTTTCCAACTCTTTGTGACCCCATGTAAAATTTTCTTGGCAGAGATAATGAAATGGTTTGCCATTTCTTTCTCCAGCATATTTTACAGATGTGGAAATTGAGGCAAAGAGGCTTACTCAAAGTCATATTAGCTACTAAGCATCTGAGGTCAGAGTTGAACTCATAAAGATGAGTTTCCCTGATTCCAAGCCTACTGCTCTATACATTGAGCCACCTAGCTGCCCATGGAATCTAGAATTGGCAATTCCCCAATTCAGTACTCTTTCCTCTTTACCATGCTGCTTAGACTGACCACTGAGTCCTTTTCCTAGTCATCCTCTAAAAATTCCATCATGTTAGCTATGACAGAACTAGTGTGCTACATTTCTCCTAGTGGTATCACCATCCCTATTTTCCTGACCTCTTGGGTAGGTGTTGGTCAATACTATGTCCACTGTACAAAGGACTATCTCCTCTCTGTTAGGTGCTAGGCACTATTCTTAGCAGGGGGCAAAAAATGCAAAGAAACTATCTCTTAAATGAAGAATTCATGAGTATATATTCTTATATATCTTGGCATCCAAATATAAAGAATGAAACTAGCTCTCAAGGAATTTACATGCTAATGAGGGGGGACAATAAAGACATACAAAAGTAGTTATAGAATAAATATAAAGGGAATAAATACAAGGTAGGTTTATATAAGGTTCTTTGGGAGGGAGAACTCTGAGAGCTGGGGTTAAACAAAGACTTCACATAGAAGGTGGTACTTGAGAAGTATATCAAATGAAAAGAAGGATTTTCTATGAGGAACAGATATGGAGTGAAAGCCTTCGAGACATGAAGGAAAGATAATTTAATGGGGCAATAAACTGAAATAGGTTCCAATAAAATAGTCTAAGTTTACATAAGAAATCTTGTGACAAAAGGCATATATATATAAATATATATATCATGAATAACAATACTTTTTGTTGCTCTTGCACTGATGAAAAAATAATTAAATAATAATGGTAATATTAATCATAATAGCTAGAATTTATATGGAATTTTAAGATTTTAAAAAAGTTTGTAAATTTAAAATTTTAAATAAAAATTTAAGATTTACAAAGCATTTTATAATATGCCTTCTCAACTAGAATTCATAATGGATTTTTAGTTGCATTTCAATTTTGGTTATCTCATCACAAAATAAAGTAATTTGTGCCTTCAATTGTAACAATAACAAAAGAATATAATTGTCAAACTGAAAGGAAAAATTTCAAAGTGGTATTTTCCAAAGAGTATAGGAAGTAACTCATCTAGATATGAGCAAATAATCAATTAAATTATATAGCACTCAAGATAAGACAAATCAAAAGAACATTTGCTAGGTAAACTCTTTTCAAAATATTCTATTTATGAGCTTGAAAGATGGATTCCCTTAATTGTTTATGAAATATTTTTAAAACTAGCTCCTCATAAACAGTATTACTTTACTTTTCTTCCCTCTTTTACTATCATTTCTGAAAATCTCAACTCATTAATTCTACCTACATGATGACTTCTAAAAATGGAGAGAAGTTATGTGTTCAATAAATGTACCTGGGAAATGATCTTTAAGTTTTACCTAAGTACTCAAACAACATTAGCAAACCCTAAAACACTTAATCATTTTGTGTGTGTGTGTGTGTGTGTGTGTGTGTGTGTGTGTGTGTTTTGGTGTTCCCTGTAAAAGTAGTGAATGATGGAAGGAAAAAGCATTTATTGAAAGATTACAATATGCCCACAAATGTGGTAAGTATTTAAAACTATTAAATCTGATCCTCATAACAACCAAGGAAGCAGAATTCTATTACTATCCCCATTTTACAGAGGAAAGTGAAGCAAACAGGGGTTAAGTAACTTGCCTATGGCCACACAGAGGTGTAAATATCTGAGTTTGGAATTGAATTCAGATCTTCCTGATTTGAAGTACAATACAAAAAAGTGAATTATGTAGAACCATATGGTGTTGCCAAAAATCATAACTAAATAATATATTAGATGGTGCTAATGAGGAGGGGGATGTAACTAGGAACAAGGTGGAGTCTGTGTAGCAATCCTTTCCTCACTCACTGTTAATCCCTAACACTGTGAAACTTTATGGGGGTCCCCTTGGAAATTGGGAGACCCATAGGATGGCCTGCTGCCCCTGGGGGCCTGAAGGAAAGGTTACCCCACAGGGTGTGGTATGTGATGACCCGGTTAAATGTTGCTACTGTAAGGATGGGATTTGTGCAAGGGGGATAGAACCAAGGAACCAGAGAAGGCAGTTGCTGACAGTTGCTGACAGTTGAGAGCAGAGAGGATTCTGGGATTTTCTCCAAGGAAGAGGAGAGGGAGAGGAGGACTGGAAAGTGGGGGAAAGGGGGAGAGGAAGTGGAGGACTGGAAAGGGGGAGGAGGAGGACAACCCAGCTCAAATCCAGTCCTGAGGGCTTCCTGAGGATCTTTCTTTTGGAAATTGAAAACCTGATTTCTTGATCAAAGCCATTCCTTTGCATCTCACTCATCAAGACTTCAACCATCAAGACAGCTAAGTTTTTGGACTCCATTTTGGGAGCAATCTCTTAGTCTCCTTCACCCATTACCAAACCTTGCTGAGAGACCCTTTTCAGTCAAAACTTACAATTATAGAAAAGGATAGAAACAGAAAAATAGAAATAGAAATAGAAGGAGAAGGGGGAGGGAGAAGCTTAGGAGTGGGCACCACTAGGGTTCCCTCCTAAGTGACAGACCCCATAGAAATAGAGAAGAGGGCACCCCAAAATCCCTCTGCCCTCCACCCCTTTCCCCAATCCCTGATTTGTGAAAAATAAAGAAACATTCAAGAGTCAGATAGTATTCCAGAGTGCCTGAGAGACAACGAGGGAGAGGGGATCCATGGCTGGTCTGGCTGCCTCAATCTTGAAACCATACCACCCGTTGTGAAACTGACTGACCTTGGGGGAGGTTTGAGTTAACCCTGTCCTTATTCAGGATCGGATTGGGGTACCACATACCTCCTCTTATAGGACTACTGTGGGGTGGCACACTCATCCAGGTCACACTGTTTTGGGGTGACACCCCCTTAAAGTCTCCCAGTGTATATTCAGCCCCAGAGGAGTGCTGGGAGAGAGACTCACCACATAAACTTTCTCTATCTCCCTTCTATCAAACATTGGTTACTGGCTCTTTTAATTGTTACACTATGACCTGGGGTTCACAGAAGCCTCCCCCTTTCACCACAGGTGGTCAGGCTTAAAGATGGAACTCAGCCTGATTTTGTTCCAGCACTTCCTCCTCTAACTATCTCCCAAATAAACTTGAACATGATCTGACCTTTTCTAGTATTTATTTTAGATAACAAGGTTAAGGGCATGGGTGCAGGGTATGATGGAGGATAGTGGGTGCAGGTAACCCTAAGATTGATCCTTTTCCAGGTCCTTCACCCTGGAGAGACTGAGTCTATCTCAATCCAGAGCTTCACCTGCCCTTCTCCACTAATCCTATTGCCTATATATCTATTCAGTTTGTTATGTTAGATGAGGAACACTATATGTCAAGGTCCATGGAATGAGAGATTCAGGGAACTGCTCTCCAAGGCATCCAGAATCCCTAAATGTTGAATGGCACTTCTTATACTCAGGAGATATCAAGATATTATTGAATCTTCAATAGCAGGTCTTCTCTATAGGTCAGGAACTTCAAAGATGTCTTCTGGTGGCACCAAACTTGTTCCCTACATCTCCCCTCCATGAGCTTTTAACCCCAAAAAACTCCTCTGTCAAATCCTCCCCAGAAGTCCTTGCTCTTCCAACTGTCTTTTGGTCTCCTCCTCTTCCAAGATTCCATGCCCCACCCTGCAAGAATTCCACCCCTTGCCTCCATTCTCACAATAAACTAATAAATAGAATTGTATATCAGTAGGGACCTTGCATCCCAACCAAACATTAACCACTTGCTACCTAGAAACAAGAATCATTTTCAGTTAGAGCTATATTTTTGTAAAGTCAAGTTGTCAACATGATCAAATGGCAATACTACATAAATTAGTTTATGTTTTCAGTACCATGCCTGTGATAGGATTATTTAATAAAGCTAGAAAAATAATAAATTCACATGGCAAAAATAGAACCTCAAAGTTAATAATTTTTTAAATATCTGGAATGAAGAAGGTCTAGCAATACTAAATTTCACACTACATCACAAAGCAATGATTTTGTACAGGATAAAAGAGAAGTTGATAAGTGGAATAGATTGGGCACACAATTTATAGAAGAAAAAACACAGTAAACAAAGTGTTTGATAAACCTGCAGATCCAATTTATTAGAAGATGGACTTAGTATTTGACAAAACTGTTGGGAAAACTAGAAGAAAGTTATTTGCCAGAAATAATGTATAGTTTAACATCTCACGATGCATAAGCTCTAAATGAATGCACAACTTAGACATAAAAGGTGACATCATGAGCAAATTAGAGAAGAGCAAAGAAAACATAGCCTTTTTGCTCCTTGGATGGGGAATTGTTTATGACTGGACAAGCAATGAAGAGGATTGGACTAGATGAAATCATTATTTTTGATTTTATAAAAATTTTTAAAGTCTTTGAACAAATAAATCTAATGCAGTTAAAAATAGAAGGCAAAAAGTTAACTGTGGGAAAATCTTTGCAACAACTTTCTCAATAAAGGTCTTATCAAAGATACAGGAGGAACTAACTCAAATGAGTAAGACTAAGAGACATTTCCCAATAGTAGAAAAAACTGCATTGTTTTCAAAGGAACAAATCTAATCTATCAGTAGCCAGATTAAAAAAAAATGTTCAAAATCACTAATTACAGAAATATACATTAAAGCAAAACTATGGTTCTACTTCACACCCATTGCACTGGCCAAGATGACAAAGAAAGGGAAATACAAGTGTTGGAGAGGTTGTGGGAAAAGGAGCATAGCAGTGCTTTATTTTTGAAGCTATGGAATGGGCCAGCCATTCTGCAAAGCAATTAATTCATAACTAAGCTGCCAGAGATTCCAATGCTGTTTGACCCATATGTCCATATCTGAAAAAAATCAAAGAAAAAGGAAAAAAAGGTAAAACTCATGATGGTTCATGAATCCAGAGGACTGAAGATGAAGCACACCATGCCCCACTCCTCCCAGAGGCATGATGGACTTAAAATCTAGAAAGAGACATATGTTTTTGAACATAAACAGTGTGGGAATCTGGTGAGCTGAAAATGTACAGATTCATTTAGTTAGTTATATTCACTTGTGGGCAATGCAAAGAGGTCAATAAATGTGTATGAAACACATACATATACATATCCTTGAAGTTTGGTTGAAAATAAATTTCTTTTGTAAATTGATAAGCTGGAAGGTGATTTGCTTATGTCAGAATTGAGGGTCTGTGGGGAAATGCATAAAATATATGCAAAATAGTATAAGGTACTTTGCTTGAGAAGGAAGTATTGGCACCTTTAGAATTCAGAAAAGGTCTCATGTAGGAGGTGTCTAAGTGGTATGGTGGTAAATAATCAAAAACTTTCTATCTGGGGAAATATATATGTGTGACATACCTTTTCTGTGTATTGACTTATAGGTGGAAGAATGGTAAGGGTAGGCAATGGGGGTCAAGTGACTTGCCCAGGGTCACACAGCTGGGAAGTGTCTGAGGCTGGATTTGAACCTAGGACCTCCCGTCTCTAGGCCTGGCTCTCTATCCACTGAGCTACCCAGCTGCCCCCTTTGTGACATACCTTTAAGTTGAATCTAAATTACTAACATTTTCCCTATCACTTTTTAAAGTCTAGGCAATCAACAAAACAATAAAGCAATCTCTAATAAGTAGTGTTTGCTTATTTTTGAGGTGAAAATTTAACAATCAGCCCTTCTGAGCCCTTGAACTTTCTCCAACACACCCCTAGAGGTGGCACATGAATTGAACTTTGTGGAAAATGGGAGCTTCTAAGAGGCAGTGAGAAATAAGAAGACAACAGGTGTGTGGGTCAGCTTCTGCAAATGCAGACTAGAAATGAAATATTGAGTATGAGAATGAGCAAGAAGACTAGTTTGGCTGGGCAAGGGAATCTGAGAAACCTATCTGACTAGCTTGATAATATGTCATTCTGTTTCATATACTACCTTGTCTAGCAATGTTCCATTTCCCTTTTGGCAAGATCAAGGATATGATCATCTTTGTGTGTGGCAAAGACATTGATCTTTCAACTTTCATTTTGTCCTCTCTTCAGCCTATCATCTTCAAAGCTGCCAAGTTAATGTTCCTAAAACACAGGTAATATTCTGTTTCCTCTTCCTAAAAAAACTTCACAGTTTAGTAGCTAATACACTTTACAAACTGTAGTCCCTGGGCATATTATTTTCTTGGCTCTATTGACTTAATGTCACATCAATTCATGCAGATCTTCCTATGCTGCTCTATATTCATCTCACACATTGCTTTTTTATAACACAGTAGTATTCCATTATGTTTATGTACCACAATTTGTTCAGCTGTTCCTCAGTTGATGGGAATGCATTTTGTTTCCAGTTCTTAGGTATCATAACAAGTGGTACTATAAATATTTTGAACTATATGGAGATTTCCTACTTACTGAAGTCCAGTAATGAAGTTTTTGGTTCAAAGAGTATTAATGTTTTACTTGCTTTAGTTGTATACCTCCAAATTGTTTTCCAAAATGGTTGTACCATTTCATAGCTTCACCAATAATGAAACCCTTCCAACACTGACTGTGGCCACTTTTTGTCTTTTTTTTTGCCACTTTTTAGTGTGTGTGGTAAAACCTCAGAGCTTCTTTGATATACATTTCTTTTGTTATTAGAGATTTGAAGCATTCTTTCATATGGTCATGAATTCATTGCACTATTTCTCTAGAAAACTCTTTGTTCATATACTTTGATCATGACTTTTAGGTATTTCAAGAATTCTTAAATTGTCTCTCCTGGATCTATTTTCTAGATCAGTTGTTTTTTTTTCAGTGAGATATTTCATATTTTCTTCTGTTTATTCATTTTTATTTTGTTTTTATTGTTTCTTGATGTCTTGTGAAGCCACTAGTTTCTACTTGCTCAATTATAATTTTAAATAATAAATTTCTTCCATGACATTTTGATCCTTCTTTTCCATTTGGTCATTTCTACTTTTCATGGAACTCTTTTCTTCATTGGATTATTTTGCCTCTTTTTCCAGTAGGTCAATTTTGTTTTATAAAAAAAAATCTCTTTTATTCACTGGACTTTTGTGCCTCTTTTTCCAGTTGGCCAATTTTTCTTTTTTAAACTATTTTCTTTTTGCATTATGTTCATTTTGTTTCTCCATTTCTTTTCCACCTTTCTTATTTGATTTTTGAATTCCTTTTTAACTTTTTTTAGTGTCTGAGAGCAACCCCCCTTTTTTTTTCGATGTTTTACATGTGGTTGCTTGGATCTCACCATCCTCTATTGACTCTGTGCCTTGCTGTTTGTTGCAATAGAAATTTTCCATGGATAGGCTTTTCTTTTGCTATTTGCTCATTTCCCAGCCTTTTTTTTGCCTGTGTACTGGGAGTTCTGAAAACTGATGATTCTGCCTCCTCTGCCAATGACTTGTAGGACTGTGAGCTTTTTTGCCCTATGGTTAGGGCTTCACAGCAGTGCAGGTTTAAAAGGGCCAAGTCCTCCTGACTTTGGGGCCTCACTGTGAACTGGTGCTAGGGCTTGGGATTTAAGGGCTGGGTGTGGGGTGCTCTTTTGTGGCTGTAGGCAAGGTCTTGGGATCCTGAAGTTGGCCTATGCCTAGGCTCAGAACATGGGCAAGAGGTGGGGGGGAGGGGTTGCCTGCTAGTACTCCTCTTGTTCAGTTTTAATTCTGGTTTCCCCTTAACAACTGAAAATTGACTCTTTTAGCCTGCCTTACATGTTGTTTTCTGCAGGAGAACCCCCTTTCTCTGTCTTGCTGTTGGTTTTTGATTCCTGTTATTTTAAGATGCCTTTTAAAGATTGATTTGGAAGGATTTTCAGAACAGTTTCAGCTTTCCCTGCTACTAAACCACCATTTCAACCTGGTCTCCTGTTAATATCCTTTGACTCTTTATCTATATATCTTGGATATCAAACCATTATCAGAGAAATTTAATACACGGTTGTTTTTTTTTACCCATTCAGGCACTTCTTTCTTTATCTTAGGAGGCTTATTTATTTTGTCTGTGCAGAAGCTTTTCAGATTCAAGTATTAAAAGTCATTTTTTAGTAGTTTGAGTTTAATTTTTAAAAGATATTTGGTTTTTTCAGTTACGTGTAATGACAATTTTCTACATACATTTTCTGAAATTTGGATCTAAGATCCAAAATATCCCCCTTCTTCCCAGAATTAGTAAGCAATTTGATCAGGGTTATACATGTATTATCATGCAAAACATACTTCTATTTTGGACATTGTTGTAAGACAATACTCATATAAAACCAAAACCCTACAAGAAAAACACAAATAAACTACAGTGAAAAATAGTATGCTTTGATCTGCATTTAGACTCCAACAGTCATTTCTCTGGAGATGGTTAGCATTCTTTGTCATAAGTCCTTCAGAATTGTCTTGGATCACAGTATTGCCAAGAGTAGTTAAGTCTTCCACAGCTGATCACTGTACAATATTGCTGTTACTGTGTAGAATGTTATATTTCTGCTTATTTTACTCAGCATCAGTTCATGCAGGTCTTTCTATCTTTTTCTGAAATTATAGGGCTCATCATTTATTATAGCACAATAGTATTCCATCACCATTATGTTTCACATTTTGTTCAACTATTCCTCAGTTTTGATGGACATCCTCTCAATTTTCAATTCTTTTCCTCTTGCTATGATTTTTAATATTAAAGTGTGGAATATGGTGTAAGGTGTTGATCTAAGCCTAATTTCTGTCAAATCATGTTCCAGTTTTCTTATTAGTTTTGAATCAATTAAGGACTTTTTCTTGGGTAATTTACATTTTTTTACTTTATCAAACAGGCTACTGAGTTTTATTACTTCTGATTCTGCTTTGTCCAGTCTGTTCCACTGACTCATCTTGCTGTTTTTGAAATCTATACTAGATGCTTTTGATGATTGCTTCTTTATAATACATTTTGAGTTCTGGAAGTACTATTACTCCTTCATCCATACTTCTTTTTGTCATTGTCCATCTTCTGGACCTTTTGTTTTCAAATAAATTTTGTTTTCATTTTATTGGTTCTTCAAAGTGTTCTCCTGGTAATTTCAGTGGTATGTCATTAAATGCATGAATTAATTTTGGAAGAATTGTTATTTTTATTTTGGCATGGTCTACTTTTCTGTGTATAATGTTCTCTTGCTTTTACTCATTTCACTCTGCATCAGTTCTTGGAGGCCTTTCCAGTTCATATAGATATCCTCCAGTTCATCTTTCCTTATAACACAATAGTATTCCATCACCATTAAATACTACAGTTTGTTCAGCCATTCCCCAATTGAAGGACACCCCCTCATTTTCCATTTTTTTTGCCACCAGAAAGAGCTATGAAGATTTTTGTACAAACATTTTCCTTAAATATCTCTTTAGGGTACAAACCTATTAGTGGTATTACTGAATCAAAGGGTATACATTCTTTTTTTGTGTGTGTTTATTTATTCAATCATTTATTTATCTATTTTTTAAGCCGAGTGTCTGATATATTTGTCTCCTTCAAAAGTTTCCTTTTCCTCTAAAAACAGGCAGAAGGAGGGCATCTGGGTAGCTCAGTGGATGGAGAGCCAGGCCTAGAGATGGAAGGTCCTGGGTTCAAAGGGTATACATTCTTTTAAAGCCCTTTGGCCATAGTTACAAATTGTCTTCCAGAATGGTTGGATCAATTCACAACTTCACCAGCAATGCATTAGTGTCCCAATTTTGCCACAACCTCTCCAACATTTATTATTTTCCTTTACTGTCATATTGGCCAATCTGCTAGGTGTAAGGTCGTACCTCGACATTGTTTTGATTAGCATTTCTCTAATTATGAGAGATTTAGAGCACTTTTTCATGTGTTTGACAGTTATGTAGAAATCTGATTTTTTTTGTAATAATATTTTTTCCCAATGACATATATATTTGAAAACATTTGTTTATTTTAAAATTTTGACTGTCAAATTCTCTTCTACTTTATGCTTTCCTCTCCCTGAGATGGTAAGTGATCTTGATCTAGGTTACACATGTGCAATCATACAAAGCATTCCATATTTTTCATGTTGTAGAAGAATTGAACATTAATCTGAGCTTGATAGCTAGATGGTGCCATGGGCCTAGTGTCAGGAAAACTCATCTCCCTGATTTCAAATCTTCTCTCAGGCATTGGCTTTGTGAACCTGGGTAAGTCACTTAACCCAGTTTGCCTCAGTTTCCTCATCTATAAAATGAGCTGGAGAAGGAAATGGAAAACCACTCTAGTATCTTTGAAAAGAAATTGCCATATGAGGTCATTAAGAGTCAAGCACAACTGAAAAAAATGACTGAACAACAATATGATCTCAAACTTCCCACAAGCCTCTCTTTTATAGTTTCAGTCCATATTCATCAATTCACCTGGTATTGTTGTTTTTGTTTTTTTCTCTTTATATTTCTTTTTGTCTCATAATTTTTCTGCATTCTCCCCTTGCTTCTATCCCTTTTCTACCTCACTACTTCCCTTATTCATATTTCCCCTACTTTCTATCTTTTTGCAGAAATGATATTCATCTGGCTAGGTCTTTCCTAGAAATGCTTATTCAACTAATCCTTCTCTTTATTTACTAAACCCTTTACTATACCCTAGGTTAGACCCTTTATTCTCCACATATACTGAACACCTAGTAGATGCCTCTTTGTTACTTTGATAAGACATACAGAGTAACACCTCTGGAAGGTAAAAGCCAACTCAGCTAAGAATATGATTCTAAATGCTTCTCATTATTCCCTTTCCTATTTCATTGACTTGTCCTCTAGTTCATGAAGGAGCCCACTTGTGGGAAGCCAATAAGAGAATAGATAAAAATCTGAGACTCCTCTTTTGACCCTTTTTGTGATCCTTGTGATTTCTTCTTGAAAAGTATTATGGCCTTACTGAAAAGCTTTAAGTTCCTATCAAACCTGAATTTAAAGGGTTAACACTGTTAACATAGCAAGGAATGCTGCTGCCTGTTATAGCTAAGGCCAAGATACTCCCCAACTTGGCTTTCTGATAAGAACCTCGTCAAAATTCAGCCTTGGCCTTGGTCTATTCTGAAGCCAATGTTTTGGGTTTTGATGTGACATAATTTGTAACTTCTGCGCATCTGCAAAGTTTCAGGGGGGGTCTTTTGTGTGAAATGAGTCTTGAAATATATATAATAAACTCCATGCTCCTGGAGCCAGAGCTGGAAGCATGAAGTAAAAGACATTTCCCTTGTTCTGTCCTTATTTCCTTATCAACTAAACTGTCATCAGATTATCAGAGATGATAAAGAGATCTCCACACCCACTGATGCAATAGAAGGCACTTGATCCAGAATCAGAGAATCCCAGACAAATCCAGGCCCTGGTCCCCACCATTTATACATCCTAATGCTAAATAGAGAATCTCTAAGGGTTGTACCAGGAGGACCAGAAAAAGTGGAGCTCTTCTCTCTGTAGAGCAATTCAAACTGGAAGTACTATGTTCCTGCATGGTGGCTAACTTTAGGCTTCTGGGGAGCTGCACTGCCTTCTGTCTGTATAGACAATGCTCAAGGTTATTATATTGCTTCCTGCTCCTTATTGCTAGGCTATACTGGAGTACTTATCTCCCTGAACTCTGGGAAAATGTACATGATGGATCAGAAAGTCCCCAAAGTATCTTCCTCCAACTTTCTCATTGATTTACATCCCTTAAAACTCTAGAACTATTCTTATTCCTTACCCCCCAAATGCTCTTTCATTACTTTCCCAAAGAACAAGGCTTATAAGGCAATAGCTCCTCTTTTCCTTTACCACGGTTGGAAAAAAGGTGTATCTTATTATGTTCTCAAATAGTTTGAATGAACTTCACCTGTATAATTTCACACTCAGATTAATTCATGAATGAGGAAGCATTGAGGAAAATAACACAGAAGAAGAGACACTGGATTTGACATTAGAGGACCCAAGTCTAGGTTCTGCCATTTGTTACATGACTACCACCTTGCCAAGAAATTTCTTCTATACTGAAATCCCTCAACTGAAAAACCCAGTGTTTGGCCCAGATACTTTCTAGCTTCCATTTCCTCTTTATATTCCTAAACCCCTGTCTTCTATTTCTTCCCTGCTACACCCAACCTCTTTATGATTCCTATATTTGCATTATAAATTCGGCCTCTCACATTAATGCTTTCTCATTCTTAATGACCTTCAGAGTGGTCAGGTACTTAAAGTACTTTATATTTTAATTTTCTCATTTCTAATATGCACATATAATTTTGGCCTATTATATGTGTATGACTCAGATGAAGTATCTCCATGTATAAGAAGCTTGGTAGTTTGCTTCTTGAGGGAATCCCAAAGATCTGGAACATAAATGCCTTGGAGAGCCTACAGATTTGTGCCTGGACATTAGGAATGGTTCTAGTTGGTCAGGAACCTGGTGAAGAGGAGTTTTACTGATGGGTTCCAGAGGCATTAGAAAAAGCTTATTTGCCTGAGCCACAATCTTTTCATCTCATTTACTATCTCCTTTGCTTACATGATCCAGGCAGAGACAATATAGGAAAGAGAGAGACTAAGGGATCTTCTCTCCTCTAAGTATATGTGGCTCTTGAGAAACAAGCTTCCTTCATAGGCCTCTCTGTTCTTTTTCATTCTAGGTTAAAGTAGTGGAGCCTCTGAGACTTTGCAACTTTTGATAAATCAGGATGGCTCTCTAGAGTCTGCATCAGTATAACCCTGTTACCCTGGAGGACTTTGGAGACCCCAGTCCAATAGTACATTTGGAATTAACTTGGTAGGACCAATATCATATAGGTATTGAGCTAAGTTTTGAAATTACTCCCCTAGAAAACAAGGTGGTATAGGGAAGAGTATGCCCCTGAGGTGATGGGAGGGAAGAGATGATTCTGTTTTGCTCTTACAATATCTCTGAATGAAATATCCCTTTGTTAAAAGCTCCCCATTGTTAAGTGGTTAAATGGTACCAGTTCAATAGCAATACTACCCCCCCCTCCACACACACACACACACACACACACACACACACACACACACACACACAGGCAGTGGAGGTTGGAGCTAAGGGCATTAGAGAAAAAGACATCCTAATAGTTCATAGTTAACCCCAGAATCCTGAGAGGCAGATGTAGTATCTTGACCAGAGGTGAATAAGGAGAGCATGGATATTCCACATGTTTTTGGATGTCTTTGACTTTCTTTTTTTTTCTTCTCATCCTCAATATTGCCTTTGAAGGACATTCATCTGTGAAATTCATTTCCCAAACTAATTTGATGCTCCTTATTATTCTATATTATTCTTTCTATTCCTTTACTTTTGTTTGATCTTGTTTTGGGGATTTGTCTCATGAATACTTTCTTTGTCCCCTGAAAGATTTTAACACATATACCCATACACAGAATGCTGTTTTACTTTTACAGTATTTAAACAAATGTTTATTTATGTGTTGATTTATCATCTTGGTCTTTTCATGCTATAGAGATTTTGTTTACCTTCTTAAGGTTCTTTTTTGATGAATTTGCATCTTGAATGATCTGCTCACCTCTGGTTTCTTTAGCAATTCTGATTCAAATTCCTTCTTATTGGTGAAAACCTATTTATTAAAATTAATACCTAAAGGTCAGTTTTTGGAGGACATGTTATTAAAAAACCCCCATTATCTTCCATCTTAGAATCAATACTATGTATTGGTTCCAAGGCATAAGAGTGGTAAGGGTTAGGCAGTGGGAGTTAAGGGTCACACAGTTAGGAAATATCTGAGGCCAGATTTGAACCTGAGATCTCCCATCTCTAGGCCTGGCTCTCAATCCACTGTGCCACCCCTCTGCAACCGGGACATGCTATTTTGAGTGTACTAAGTGAATTGTCTTGCTGTTTAGAAGACCACATTTCACTTTTATTTTCATCTTGCATAAATTAGACTCCAATATGTGAAAAGCTTCTTCCTGGCTACTTATAAGATTGGTTATTCAGTACTGGCATACTGAAAGTTGCCATGAAATTTCTGAATGGGTTGAACATGAAATTTCTGTCTGTTAATGGCCTATGAATTCTATGCACCTGAATTTTACCCTCTGTTTCAAATACTTATGGTCATTTCCCCCTTTATGATTGACTGAAATATCCAGACTTATTAAATAATATTTTTCTAGAAAACTAAAAAGTCTTAGACTTTTTTGCTGCAACTTGTCCATAAGACTGATTAAGCAATTGTTTTTCCATTCTTCTTGTTTATTGATAGTTTGTTAGATTTTCTTCAGTCTCCAGTTTCTTGTCACAAATTTGCTGATTTCTTCTTCTGAGAATTTATTGCTTTAGCAAAATTCTCTGTCATTGTTACTGTAATGGTTAGAATAGGGGTTTTGATAAAATAAGAGAGCAGCTTTTAACAATTTAAGTTTTAATGAGAATATAATAAAGTTATAGATTAATATTATCTCTTTAAGCCATCTTTTAACAATTTAGTTTAATTAAAATAGAGATAGTAAAAGAATATAGTTAAGGGGGGAAAGACAGGAAAGAGGTAGAGAAAGAAAATGTCCTAATGTCTATAGTAGTTATTCTATAACTACCTATAATTACTGTCTAAAACTGCCTAAAACTGCCTATAACTATCACTAATAAAAACCACCCCACAAAGTTCCAACCTAATTTACCCAATCAAAACAAACCCATTCGGTGTTTAATACAACCCCAATTAGATATGTCAACAAAGACCAGTTACCTTCCAAAAGGTTCAAGGATGGGAAAAAAACCCAACAGGAAATTATACCTCATTTTGGCCTGCCAGTATGTATTGATTCAGACAGGGGAACTCATATTACTGATTTGTTTTTATCTCAAATTTATTCCTGTTTGAGAATAACTCCTAAATTCCATCTACTGTAACATTCCCCAGAACTTAGACGAAGTTGAAAGGATGAATAGAGAACTTAAGACCATGATAGGAAAACTGTGCACTGAGACTCATTTAAAATGGGCTGAGGTTCTTCCCCTAGCCATATTTTATCTTCAAAGCAGGCCCAGAGGAGAGCTACACCTTTTACCATTTGAGATGCTTTTTGAACATCTGCCTATACAAGCTAAGCCTTTTCCCCCTGCATACACTTCATTGCTTGGAGGGGGAGATACTTCTTTTGCTTCTTTTTATAGGATTTACAAATAAAATTAAGAGAACTTAAAAAATCCAGAGTTGTAGTACAAGCAGGACCTATAGACTTTTCCCTTCATGATCTAAACCCAGGAGACAAAGGATACATATATATATACATAAAACTTCCAGCACACAGGGGCAACTCAACCTGACTGGGAAGGTCCATTTCAAGTACTTTTAACCATTCCAACAGCTATTAAAATTGGAGAAAAGACTTTGTGGATACATTGCTCCCACATAAAATGGGTACCTTCCATCAAACTGATTGACTGTATCCTGTCACATGCATTGAAGATAAAACTACAGAGACAACTGGACACTTTTTCACTAACACTGAACTCCGGAATTTTTATTTTTAGGATATTTGATTTTTCCTTGTATTTGAAGCACACAATACCAATATTAATACTTTTTTATTTTATAATAGAATAAGTTTAGGCATCCATTAGCCAATGGGCAAGTATATAATTTATATTATATTATATAATTTGTATTTTGTTTTAAATATGGATACTGGCATGTACTTTTATAGGACTATAGAGAAAAGTTAAATAAATAAAGTCGTATCTGTTAGATTTAAATTGCTATCTCCAGGTTCTTATTTTCCATAGAGTATAATTTTCCTAAATTCTAAGATTTAGGTTTGTATTATTTGTGATTGTGATTTGTAATTATTTGCAATTGGGAATAGTATTTTGTAAAATCCAAGATTTGTAATCTTTTGAGAATGATTTTAGGATTTGTTAATTCCCTGAATCAAGAAAAGTGAACCGTTTTAAGAAGATGACATAAATAAAGAAACTTACACTGCACTGGAAGATCTAAAGTGAACTGTGGGACATATTGATTGAACTGAAGTATTGATTGAATGCATTTAATGAATGTAAATTCCTTATGCCAAAGGGGATTGCTCCCTAATTGGCTTTTTGTCAATGTGCCTACCTACCATTGGTTTTGTTTTCTCTTTTATTTCCCTTTTCCTTACTATCATTTTAGTTTTCTATTAGTTAGTGTAATATTATAGGCACCTTTAACTAGAAGATTTTTCAAATTATAAATTTAAGTTAGATATTAACTGTTCCATTGGGGAGACTAGCTTCCTAAAGGATCATAGTGGAGATTGTAAAAAGAAATTTTTTGTACCTTTTCTCTAATTTAACAGGGACCTGGAGGTCTTTTTACCATAGAGATGTATAGGGATTAACTAGCCCACAGTGACAGGAAGTGGGAACCAGGGAGCCCCCTGCTGAGCCACAGTCAGTTAGTTGGGGCTTTCAATTGTTATCAGTTGCTGGCAGTTAGGGCTGACAGTTGCAGGGAAGTTGGCTGCTGGGCATGAGTTGGTCTTTGGGGTTGGTTGCTGGTGGTGTGGGTTGGTGATTGGTTGGTGGTTATTGTTTAGTGCTGGAATATAAAGCCAGGCCTGAGCTTACTGAGAGGGCTTTTGACTTTAGAGGGCTTTTTGTCTTTTGGTTTCAGCAGTTAGTTGTTTTCCCCCTTCCTTGAACCTTTTGAAAGGTCTTTGCTGACAGACTTAATTGGGGTTGGATTGAATACTGATTGGGTTGGTTTTGATTGGGTGGATTGAGTTGGAACTTTGTGGGGTGGTTGTTACTAGCAGTAATTATAGGCAGATTTAGATAGTAATTATAGACAATTATAGGATAACTAGTATAGTCATTAGGAAATTTTCTTTCTCTACCTCTCTCTTGTATTTCCCTCCTTTACTATGTTCTTTTACTATTTCTGTTTTAATTAAACTAAATTGTTAAATTGTTAAAAGCTGCTAGAAGTTTTCTTTTCTCTGACTTAAAGGGAAATATTAATTTACAACTTATATTCTCATTAAAACTTAAATTATTAAAAGCTGCTCTCTTATTTTGTCAAAACCCATATTTTAACCCTTACAGTACTAAAAGGTCCATTTTTATTCTTGTCTGAACTTTTCTTTCAGACGTTGCATGTTGATTACCAAGTCCATTTTATTTCTTGCTTAATTCTCTTATTCTTCCTTTAATCCACTTTCAGGCATTTGCAGTTATCCCATAGTCATTTTGATGTGGGCTGAACCCTTGCCAAGTAGTTGTACACAATCAAAAGAGCATGGAAACAATAACTAGTTGAATAGTATGGGGCCAACTTTCTGATAAGATATATGGGTTGCTTAGATTTATAATCATGACAAAGCACCTTACATTATGTAACCTAAATCCCTGGTTAAGGGGGGTTCAGATTCCCAGTCACATAGGACTAGGTTCAAATAATTCTCAACTCCCACAATCATTGCTTTCCTTGAAGTCTGCATAGAAAAGAGCAAAATTTGATTAAAAGTTGCCCTGGAGTATTTAACATATCATTAGCAGCCTATTTGCTCCTTTTCCACCCCCAGTGGGCAAACTGAATTATAGGTAAAGCCAGGAGACCAGTGTGAACCATGGGTAAAGTGACATCAGTTCCTTGGAAACAGCAGGGCAACAACCACTCATACAAATGACTCCTTCCTTAGTAGCTAATCAAGGTAAAAAGTATTCCTGAAAACTCCTTATCTCCTAATGTTTCCTTCGTCCCCTCCCCTCCCCTCCCCTCCCCTCCCCT
>NC_058135.1:17878459-17886860 GCF_016433145.1 Gracilinanus agilis | reverse complement strand
TTCCCTTCCCTTCCCTTCCCTTCCCTTCCCTTCCCTTCCCTTCCCTTCCCTTCCCTTCCCTTCCCTTCCCTTCCCTTCCCTTCCCTTCCCTTCTCTTCTTCTTTTACTAGCTCCTCTCTTACTATTTAATGAAATTTGTTCCCTCAGCGTGGAGTCAGTCTGAGGTGTCAGTTAGTCCCTTCTTGCCCACCTCATTTTCAGGTATGTTAATCATTGCTGCATGTTCTCCCCTTCTCTGATTATGCCTTCATATGGCTTTCTTTTATCCCAATGTGAAAAATTAATATTAATTGGTACCTCTTTGGCCTCTTAAAAAGTCTTTTGATTTTAAAGCTCAAAGTCAGATTTTTGGGCTGACATTCAAACTGTCTCTCTTGAATGCTATGTAAAATGTAGATGTAAAAACTAGCAAAATAGAGACCTGCTCCCTATTTAGCTGTAAATAAGGGCTTGATTAAGTAATGAGGTCAGCCAGGCAGTCGCCACGTTGGGGGGAATTGTCCACCTCATGGTCCACACTGGAGGAGATTGATTTGGCATCAGAAGGCTCACCACTTTGTGGGAGGAAGTCTCTTTAATTTCCTGTGTGGCTGTTGTCCAACAAGAAACCTCTTAGGATGTCCTGGGGAGGGACTAGGTGATATATTGCCTGTGCTACAGGAAATTGGTGACTTTTTTGGACCTCTCAGCTCTGCTGCCCAGCTCTTTCCTAGCTGCTGATTTTGTTCTAGCTTGGGTCTGTTTTTGCTGTCTCTCCTGGAAACCTGGATCCAGCTGTTGGCTCTCTGCCAGCCACAGGGACTTCTCCTCCAGTTGCAAATTCTATGATTTCTGTTTGGACTTGGAGGGAGCCCATAGCTAGTTAGATTGTAGCGAGTATCTATTTTAAGAAACTGATATTTTTAAACTAAAAATATATCCTCTAGATAATTTCAGTCATCATTCCTTAGGAGGGATCCATTTCACTGAAGACTTTTTTTGATTGTTCATTCTGCCTTCAACCCCAATTTTCTGTTACTTTTACAAAACCTGTTACTTTTTCCTCTACCCTCTTTGCATTGTTTATTACTGTTCTTATACTCTGTTGGAAGTATTTCTTAGTATTTTAAGGTGATGAGGGGGGAGCTGGTTTAGACATAGCCTCTCACTTAGTCATCCTGACAGAACTAACCCAAAGAGCTTAATTTCAAGCATATATATATAAAACTCCTGCTTAAATGTTACTACCATTGAAAGCCATGTGAGAATATTGGAAAAAAAATCTTCTCTCCATGCAAGTGATTGTTAAACTCCAGGAATCGAACAGCAGAAAAACAGACATGAAAAATATCTTCTTTCTGGGGAAGAGATTCTTAATGTGTGTGTGTGTGTGTGTGTGTGTGTGTGTGTGTGTGTGTGTGTGTGTGTGTGTGATAGACTCTTTTAGGATGAGGATGTAGTATGATAAAGTCTACAAACTCTTCAAAATCACATTTTTAAATGCTTCAAAGAAAATATGTAGGGTTACAAAGAAAACTACTTATAGTGAAATATAGCCCCTCACCTATTATTTATTTCAGTCTCTTATCTCCACATATATATAGATGTAACACATGAATATATACATGTATGTGTACATGTATGTAAACATGTTTATATAGTGTGAAGACCCCTGTGCTCTAAGGCATTAACAAGCAATTAACTCAAAAAGAAATATTCAAATTAAATTCTTTTAAGCCACCATTAGTGTTTCTCCCTGGTTTCATCCTCCCTGTGTATTATCCTCTGCCTGCATAAGCCTCAAGCTTTTATGTTCAGGGCTCTCTCTCTCTTTTTTCTCTCTAACTCACTTTGTCTCTGCTATCTTGTCTGCTTCTTAAGGCTACTAAAATGGACTAATACCCTCTTAATCTTATTTTCCACTAAGCTCTCAACTTCTAAAATAACAACAACTCACTTTTATGAAGTACTTTGCAGTACCCAAAGAGATTTCTTAATATTTATGAACCTCTGAAACCTTATTCTTCTCCACAAAAGCTTCTGAGAGTCAATGAATTGTCATTTCCCTCAGGCCCCAGAGACTCTGCCCATCATTTCTGTTACATCAGTACTTGGGCTAATCTGCACTTTACTAGAGAATTGTTAAGAATAGGCGTTTAATTTACCAATATATTATCTATAAATAAAAGGAGTTTGCAAGTAAGTGAATTGAGTAAAGAAAATTCCCAGGGGAGGGGAAGAAAATGACCAATAATTGAGAATGAATCAAAAATTGAGAACAAACCATTTTCAATACATAGTATGAAAGCTATGTACTTTTTAGATGGGACTTGTAATTGTATTGAGACAGGGAGCTCCCAAGGGAGGAAACTTCCTCTATAGAGATGGGCATCTCTTTACCTCTTTGCAGTCTTAGACACTTCCCTTCAGCATTGAGAGGTTAAGTGATTTGAATTCTTCCCCTCAGATCTTCTTGACTCTTTGATTTACTATCTAACCATCATAATATGTTTCCTCTCTATTTCCCCCCACCCCCTTAAAACCTCTTCCTTTCATCTTAGAATCAAGATAGAAGAATAGTAAAACTAGGCAATGGAAATTAAGTGACTTGCCAAGCATCACATAGCTAGGAGGTATTTGAGGTAAGATTTGAACTCAGGATCTCTTGTATCCAGGCCTGGCTCTCAAGCTACTGAGCCACCTAGCTGTCCCCTCCTCTCTATTCTTTATAGAATTTGTGTGTGTGTGATTGTTTATGTGTATAAGGAGAAGTTGGAGATGCAAGACTGGAAAGCAGGAGTGAGATTTTAAAAAGACATACAGAAATGAGTGAGTCATATGAATGTATATGTATACATATGTAAGAGCATGTATATACATATACATGTGTATGCACATATGCAAGTATACCTAAAATCTCATATTTTAGTTCAGTTTGCAATATTAAGAAATCCTATTTTCTCTTACTTAAAACCACAATTCTCAATTTGTCACTTTAGGAAAGGGTAGCATAGAAGCAAAGGCCTTTCTTAGGGTAATGGGTTAAAGTTGAGTCCATTGCTTCCCCTCAGGTCCCAGATCCCCAGTCATGGACCACCTAAGGGCAGTGTTCTTCTTTGCATTTAAATTTCAGATGTTGCTCAGAGGCAGACAACTCCCATTGTGGAAGGTTTGCCCCAAATTGGATTTGAACAGAATGTATCTTTTCCCTTGATCTTCCCAAGAACTTTGTTTGGAAGGATTCTTCAAGTAGTTCATGTTTTTGTTGTTACTAAGCTGCCATCTTGACTCTGCCTCTCTTCCCAAGAACTCGGGAGATACCTCACTGCCAAATATTTGTGCTGAATATACCTGGAATTCTAAAGAACAAACAAGAACCGCCTCCCCCTCCCCATGCCTTGGTGGTCTTGGCCTTTGCTCTCCTGGGTGACAAAGTTATCTCCATACATGGTGCCCTATTCTTCTAGAGGGCAAACCCCAAGAAGGTCTGGCTCATTTTGTATTTTTTCTCAATCATTCAACTATAATCACCAAAGGACTGGAATTATGGTGATAGCAAAGAAAATAAAAATAAAGGAGTACAGGGAGTAGGTGTTAGTTGCTGGAGAATACCAATGGTGAGTTGCCTGCAGTCAGGGAAGACGTAGGATTGTTATAGTCAGTTTCTGGTTTTATGGCTGAGAGAACAGACTGGGCAGAGATGCAGTTCCTTCTTTCTATAGTCTCCATGCCTTCAACAAAGAAGACAATAATGTTTGCTGCCTGATTGTCAGATTCAGTTCTCAAGCCCAAATTTGCTGAATGGTCTGCTATATAGGACAATGAGGGAAACTTTTTCTGAACCAATGGAAGCCTACTTATAAGGACCACAGAATCACAAATTAGAGCTGAAAGAGAACCCATACATCACTGTTTAACTGTACTTCCTTCCATTTTTTAATCTGAAGAAACTGAGGCACAAAGAGTAGCTTGCCCAGAGTCACATAGCTAGGAAGTAGCTGAGGTGAGATTAGAACCCAGATTTTCCTGAATCTAAGTCCAGTTCCCAATTTCTCTGTTTCAACCTCTATTGGCTCTTGATGGCTATGCAGATGTTAACTCTCAGAAAGTATTATTTTTTAAAGAAAGTATTATTTTTTAAGATGAAAAAGAATTGATTCAAGGCTCTAAGATTTAGCCTCAGAAAGGACATACATTTCATCATTTTTGTCAGTGGAGGAAAGAAGTCCTCAGCAGCCCCTTCCATAGATAGATAGAGGTTCTACCCTCTGGCAGAGATAACTAAATAGATACAGATATGGATAGATATAGATATATACACATATATAGACAAGGAGTGGGATGGGGAGGAGGGGTCCAGCGTATCACCATTGGGAATTGTGGGTAGGTCTGAAGCATGGAAAGAGTGGGAAATTTTGGCACTCCTCTGAAGAGGCAGGGATGAAGTTTCAGCATCTACTCAGGAGGTAGAAAGCAAAGACTGGAAGGCAATGACTTACTTCAGCATCTTTTCCTACTGGTTCTGCCAGGATGGACAACTGGGTTTGGCAGGTAGGTGAGCTAAGTCAAAAGGGGAAGCCATTCCTTTGCGCCTGCTCCTGCTGGGCCCTTCTCATGGGACCTGGGCAGAATGGGGGGTTAGCAGAAAACTCACTATCCCACCCTTTTAAGTGGTAAAATGTTTGCAAAGGACTTCACAAATCCTAAAGTGCCCCCAAAATGCCAAGTATCATTCATAGCTTTCTGCTTTGGCTATTTAGAAATCTTAAGGTCTTCATATTTGTAAAACATGATCTTTCTCAGTTGTCCCTACTCCTTTCACCCAAATTAGTTTGTATTTACTAGTCTATGCATATGTTGTCCCTTCCCACTAGAATGTAAGCTCCTTGGGGAAGGGCTCCTGCATTTATATTTCCAATGTCAAGGTCAGAATCTTGCAGCTAGCAGGTATTTCTCATAGACCAGTCAACTTGTTGAATGTTACTGATTATCACCAAGGTGAAATTTTGTAACATTGCCATAAAACTCTGTTGCCATATTACTTGGACATAGTAGACTCTTAATAAATGCTTACCCCTTTCTTTGATCTGAATTTTGGAAGCTACCAAACTGTAACTCTCTGGAAAAAAGAGGAAAATGATGAATTGTAACTGGATACAGGAACTGGGGCCCTGAATTTAAAAGTTGCTGCAAGAAGTTGCATTACAATAGCAGGAGAAATCAAGTTTAGCTTTGCTAGCTTAGGTTTCTTTTGTCCTCCCCACCCCCACCCCCAAGATAGTGTCCTGGCTTGAGGACACCAATCTGCCCTCTTCTTTCAGGCATAATTTGTACTGGTTTTTGTTTGCTTGTTTGTTTGTTTAAGGGAAGATACCATTAGATTAGAAGCTCCTGGAGTGCAGGGGCTATCTTTTGCCCCCTTCTATATCCCTAGCACTTATCACAGTATCTGGCAGTATTAAGTGCATAATAAATATTGATTGATTGGTTGATTGATTGACATTTTTGTGGGAAGACAAGAAGTGAAGTCACTTTTCCTTCTCAGGATCTCAGTTTCCTCAGTGGTGGGGGAGAGGTTGACCTGGATAGTCCTGAGATATTCTGTTGCTCTGATATTCTAAAACATTTAGGTGGTCTATCTAATCAGACCGGCCACACCAATAAGAAAGAAGAAAAACAAACAAATAACCATAAATACAGAGATGCAGACTCAGTGCAATGTGAGATTACAGTCTTGAAATCAGTCTGTTGCAAAGATTTTTTAAAATTATATATTGAGTTGGAGCAGGAGGAAGCCCCATAAGATGTCTCCCCTGTGTAAATGGAATTAACTCTAGCCCCTTCATAGTCAAAAATCTACTCATCCTAGGCATAGAAATTACGTCACCCTCACCCTGCTTAGTGAGGAGGGGAGACGAGTTACCCACACATGACAATAAGTAACAAATCAAGAACAAGGGACGGCCCTTTGGGAAGTCCAAATCAACGTAGAGGCTGCCATTTGTCCATTTGAATTAGAGGTGGACCCCCAGGAAGTGACCAAAGGCACTTTCTCTTTAAGTATGTTAGTTACTTCCTGTTGAGGCAGTTCCCACCTTGAACTGGGTGCTGAAGGATCTCCTGAGACCACAGACAGCTTACACTCTGTATTGTCACGTGGGGAAGTTAGGCTGACTTCCTTGGCCTACCTGGGCTGCTTCCAAACTCTGCCTATCTGGTTGCTGGGCCTTGTGGCTTACAGCTTCATTTATTTAGTCTTTTAACTTTCTCTCTCGTCCAGGCCTGGTCAGGCCTGGACTAGCCTCTCCCTTTCTCTTTATTCCTATGCTTTTACCTTCCTGATTGTAAATAAACTTATCTCAACCCTATGCCGACTTGGGACTGATTTAATTATGGAATCAATCTGAACTGTTGCTTCCTGGTGGCCATGTTTTAAATATATATCTATAAAATACCCTAATTTTTCCCTCTTACACCCCTCAATAGCAATGCACATGATGCTCAATGGACAACTATAACCAGGCAAAACCACGCCCACTGAAGATGCAAATCTGAGTGAAAGAACAGGGTAAGACAGAAAGATCAAGAAGAACAATCAGACATAAAATCTCAAAGAGCCAATGGCATTTCCTCTGTAACCCAAAAGTTTAACTTGGTGCAAGACATCAATTTCTAACATAAAGAGTCCCACAGTTAAAACCTCCTGCCTCACTGTCTAGAGTGCACAATAACAGAATGACTTAGCTTCTATTCAGACTTGCTCATGGAAGACTCAACCTCATTTGAGATCAACCAGATACTACCTTAAGTCAAATTGACTAGTATGAAAGGCCTATTAGAGATTATTTAGTCTGACACTCCACCTGGCTTCCTTGTGTTACAGGTGAAGTAACTCAGGACCAGGAGGTCACAGAATCAGAACCTATTAAAGCTGGACTAATAATAACAACTGTCTCAAAGTTCAACTTTCATCCAAGCTTGAAATAGGTGAGCAAAGACAACATAAGAGGATAAACACATAGGGAGATAAAAATTCATGCACGTAGAACCCACTGTGTTAGCCAGGAAGGCCAGGCAAAACTCCTGAAATCCTAGTGACCTGGATTTTGTAGAGAGCAATGAGTGGGTTAGTTCCTTTGTCAATGTGATACAAAGGGTGCTGAGTCAAAGAATTAGAAGAGGTGGCATGGAGTTGCAGATTGACCCTACTTGAAATCATTGATACAGAGGGACAAATCCTTTCCTGGAAATATAGTGTTAACTTGTTAATCATTACAGAGATAGAGTGGGGAGCTAGGTGGCAAAGTGAATAAAGTGCTAGGCCTGAAGTCAGGAAGACTCATCTTTATGAGTTCAAATCTAGCCTCACACCCTTACCAGCTGTGTGACTCTGGATAAGTCACAAAATATACACATTAACTACAACCAAATGGCTAGAAATATAAAAAAATAAACAGAAAACTGTAAAATTATAATGACCAAGGTTAGCTTGGTAGACATGAAAAAAATGAATTGCTTCCCTTTTTTAATAGAAGTAGAGAACTCTAAGGAACTAAGACATTTACCATTAGACTTGATTGATTGGCGATATTGGAGATATTGGAGAGTTTTTGCTGACTTACCTTTTATCTCTCTCTCTCTCTCTCTCTCTCTCTCTCTCTCTCTCTCTCTCATTCTTTAAAACAAGGGATTGCTTTCTATATAGGCAAGTCAGGAAGGATAAATTTGGGAATAATAATAATAGAAAATAAAATACATCATCTTTTGTGAAATAGAAAAGTATTCATGTACTTTGACGATTTATTGTTTGTTTTTTAAACCCTTACCTTCTGTCTTAGAATCAATACTGTGGATTGATTCCAAAACAGAAAAGTGGTAAGGCCTAGGCAAAGTGGATCAAGTGACTTGCCCAGGATCACATAGCTAGGAAGTTTCTGAGGCCAGATTTGAACCCAGGACTTTCTGTCTCTGGGCCTAACTCTCAAGCCACTGAGCCACCCAGCTACCTCCTGATCATTTATTGGGATTAATTCCTGGAGATATATGCATATGTGTAAATTTCATATATATTGAATATATTAGAATTTTAGCTCAAGTCTTGGCACATTGTAAATATAAAATGAAGATATTTTCATACATTCATTCATTTATATTATATTTTATGCTAATATCCTTTCTACTCTAGGAGTTCTTGAATGATTTTATTCATAAAACAGCTTTCCCCCACTTGATATAGTAAAGCATACCTTTTAAAATGTTTCCCTCTATCCTTCATTTAATTAAGAATTCTTCCTTTGCCATAGTGGTGAGAAATACCTTTGTCCACCTCTCTCTCTCTCTCTCCTTCCCTCTCTCTTCTCTCTCTCTCTCTCTCTCTCTCTCTCTCTCTCTCTCTCTCTCTCTCTCTCTCTCTCTCTCTCTC
>NC_058135.1:17824416-17875502 GCF_016433145.1 Gracilinanus agilis | reverse complement strand
TCTCTCTCTCTCTCTCTCTCTCTCTCTCTCTCTCTCTCTCTCTCTCTCTCTCTCTCTCTCTCTCTCCCCTCTTCTTTGTCTTCTCTTTTTCTTTAATATTTGCTATCAGTTTGAAATGAAGAATTTTATAGAACATGTCATAACATGTGGGTCCAAAACAAATCTTGGCCAAACTACTTTTGAGTTCCCAGGAGTTCTTAAAAAAAGTCTTTTCCTACCATTTTGTGTTCTTTGACCATCAGAGAATGTGATTTTTGATGGTTTCTCTTTCTTGAATAGCTAGACTATTCTCATCTGCTTTCCTAATTGCTTTCGACAGAAACAAACTAGTTTATGACACCTGCTTCATAATATCATTTGAGGCCCAATTATGATAAATGTCCATTTTTCATGCTTTTCACCCAGTATTACTCTTGAGATTCTAGATCCTTTGTCCTTCCAAATGAAGTTTTGTTATTTGTTTAATTCCACAAAGTAAACCCAAAAGAATTGGATTGGTTACGTCAAAATCTATAAGTAATTAAAGTAGTATCATTATTTTTAGTATATTGGCAAAACTCAACCATGAGCAGTGGCTATCTCTTGAAGTATTTGATTCTCTTTATTATTATAAAGAGTGCTTTCTCCCACTCCCTACCGACATAATTATAGAAATGTGATCAGAATAAAAGAAGAGAAAGAAATTAAGGGCACAACTCAAAACAAAGGGGAAACAGAATTATCCTTATTTGCTGGCCACAATAAGAATATGAGAAATTATTGGAAAATATATTTTGGTTCTGGTTTAAATCATACTAGATAAAGAACTAACAGAAAAAGTAAATTAAATAATCCAGTGTTTCATAAATTTGAGAACAGAAATGACTTGGGAGCTCTCTATTTGATAGGAACTGCTATTTAAGAAGTGCTAAGTAATATGACAGAAATTAGGGTTATACTACTATTTTATATCTTATGCCAGTAAAAATAAGATCAAAATAGATACTTACTGAATATTAAAAATCATACCTTTTTTAGAATGGAAGAGAGATCTACTTCTGGTACTTCCTCCAGTTATGGGTAGGGAAAGAATTTTTAATCCATATTTTTATTAATTTAAAATTTTAACCTGGATTTTTCCCATAGGGAAATTTGAAGTTTGGAAGGGAAGGGGGTGTGGACTTGAGGGAAAAAGATAATGAGTTCACTTCTAGATATGTAGAGTTTAAGACATCTATGGATTTCTAGTCTATTTTCTAGTCTAAGATATCTAATAAGTAGTTGGAGACTCTGAAGATTGGAGGTCAACAGAAAGGTTAAGTGCTAGATAAGTAGATTTGAGAATATAGAGTAGAAATGATAATTGAATTCATTGGAACTGATGAGATCACAAAGTGAAATCATATAGAACAAGAAGAGAAGAGAATAGAAGAGAAGAGAAGAAAAAAGAAGAGAAGAGAAGAGAAGAGAAGAGAAGAGAAGAGAAGAGAAGAGGGAATAGGACAAAGCCTTATGCAATATTCATGGTTAGCACCTGGGATCTGGATGAAGCTCTAGTGAAGGACATTGAGGAGTGGTTATAGAGGTAGGAGGAGAACAGAAGAGAGTAGTTTCCCCAAACAGGAGGTCCTAGGTTCAAATGTAGGCTCAGACACTTTCTAGTTGTGTGACTCTGGGCAAGTCACTTAACACCCATTACCTAGCCCTTACCACACTTTTGCCTTGGAACTGATTTTAAGATGAAAGGTAAGGGTTTAAAAAAAAAGAATATATTACATAAAGAGTTCTCACATTAGCCATAATTGTGAATGGTTCTTCTTTTTTCTTTTCTTTTTTTTTAAATTTTATTTTTAAACCTTTATTAATATTTATTTTTTGAAAGATTAACATGGTTACATAATTCATGCTCTTACTTTCTCCTTCACCCCCCGACTTCCCCCTGCACACCCCTCCCACCATGGCTGATGTGTATTTCCACTGGTTTTAACATGTGTCATTGATCAAGACCTATTTACATTTTGGTATCCTCTCCTAGTTCTACCCCTTCTTCTTACACTATTTCCTTTTAAACTAGTGGTTTGCTTTATGCCAGTAACCCTTGTCCCTTCCCTTGATTTACTACCCTTTCTACCCCCTCCCTTATTATTCCCCTCTATTTATTTTTAAGGCATAATGAATTCCCTCCCCCTTCTTCTCCCCTCCCTTTTATGACCTCCCCACTCTCCTGCTCCCCTTGGTTTTTCCCTTCTGACTTTCTCAGTAGGGTTGGATAGAGTTTTATATCCCAATGGATAAAGCTACTCTTCCCTCTCAGGGTTAATTACACTGAGAGTAAGGTTTAACTATTACCTCTTAATGCTCTCTTCCTCTCCTTCTTATAATAGTATTCATCCCTTTCCCTTCCCATGCCCTCTTTGTGTGTAATAGAATATCCTATTTTTCTTATTCATTCAAGTTTCTCTTGGTGTCCTCTACTATTCACCTCCCTCTTTCCCACCCCCATATCATCTTAGATCATTTAGTATTCCAACCTCTCCCTATGAATAATTCTTCTAATTACTATAATAGTAAATACTATAATAGTGAATAGAGTTCCTTAAAGAGAATTATACATAATGTTTCTCCACATAGGAATACCAGTAATTAGATCATATTGAAACCCTTAAAGAGGGAAATTTAAAAATATGAATTTTTTTCTTTCCTCTTTATTTTTTATTTACCTTTTTATGTTTCTCTTGATTTTTGTGGTTGGATATCGAACTTTCCATTTAGTCCTGGTCTTTTCTGTGCAAATACTTGGAAATCTTCTATCTTGTTGAATGACCAAACTTTCCCGTGGAAGTATATAGTCAGTTTTGATGGGTAGGTGATCCTTGGTTGTAGACCCGGTTCTCTTGCCTTTCTGAATATCATATTCCAAGTCTTGTGGTCTTGTAGTGTGGAGGCTGCCAGATCCTGTGTGATCCTGATTGGTGCTCCTTGATATCTGAATTGTCTCTTTCTGGCTTCTTGTAAAATTTTTTTCTTTTACTTGGAAGCTTTTGAATTTGGCTATTATATTCCTGGGGGTTGTCTTTTCTGGGTCTAGTGTAGAGGGTGATCTATGGATCCTTTTAATGTCTATATTGCCCTTTTGTTGTAGAACTTCAGGGCAATTTTGCTGAATAATTTCTTTTAGTATGGAGTCCAAATTTCTATTAATTTCTGCTTTTTCAGGAAGACCAATGATTCTCAGATTGTCTTTTCTAGATCTGTTTTCTTGGTCTGTCACTTTCTCATTGAGATATTTCATGCTTCCTTCTATTTTATCAGTCTTTTGACTTTGTTTTATTTGTTGTTGTTGTCTTGAGGGATCATTAGCTTCTAATTGCTCAATTCTAGCCTTTAGGGACTGGTATTTGGCTATAATCTTTTGGTTTTCCTTTTCAATCTGGTCATTTCTGGTGTCCAATTTGCTCATCAGATCATTTGATTTCTGAGCCTCACTTTCCAATTGCAAAAATTCTGCCTTTTAAACTGTTATTTTCTTGCCAGATTTTGGTTTCCAATTTCCTTACCATTTCATTTGATTTTTGGGCATCTTTCTCCAATTGGGAGTTTCTGTCTTCTAACATGTTTATTTCCTTTTGAGCTATTTCCCACTTCTCTCGCCAAATCTCTTCCATCTTTCTCATCATCTCAGATTTGAACTCTTCAATAGCTCATGGCCAGTTTTCATTATTTTGGGAAGGTTTGGATATTACTTATTTGTTCTCCTCTGCTGTTTGCTCTTTTGTCTGGATTTTATCTGTGTAAGAGTTGTTAGTGTTACAGATTTCTTCTTGATGATCTTTCTCTTTTGGGGTTCTTGTCTATGGCTTGCCATTGTTAGTTCCTGAGGTCTCAGTTGTTCTCAGGGTCAAGCCTCCTGGTGGTCCCTTTAGTTGTTCCTCTGCCCGAGGCTCCTTTAACAGTCTCAGGGCATTGCTTCCACAATTGTGAACTCCTTTTGCACTGGGTCCCCACTCAAGGTTGATGCCTGTGCTCAAGATCTGAGTCCTCACTTGCTCCCAGGATTCGTGTCTGGGCTCGCGTCTATGCCCACACTCGTAACTGCGCTTAGGGTCTGTGTTCAAAATCCGCACTCATTCTTATCCTCTTGGGGTCTTAAGTCTTGCTGCTCTCAGGAGCAGGCCCTGGTGACTCTAGGTAGGTTCCAAGGACTTAATCTGTGCCCCAAACTTCCTCTAACTCTTGTGCACTGGCTTTGGCACTGTAGGTGGTGTGGGGTGGGGGAGGGGGTTGCTCAGCTCACATTTTAGTGAGAGCTGTTTCACCCCTTTATAGCATGGAAATGCCTTGATTCCACGTACCTCCAATGCTGTGCCTTGTTGTTGGGTCCCTTTGTTCCTCTGGATTTGTTTTTATGTCTTCTTGAGGAGTCATGAATGTTTCAGTTAGGAGAGGTTAAGCAGCTGCTTTTTACTCTGCCACCATCTTAACCAGGTTCTTTTTTCTTTTAAATGAAGAAGTTAGACTCAAAGAACTCTAAGGCCCCTTTGATCTCTAAATCAATTATCCTATAAATATTTAACAAATATATAATAAGCATGCATTGGATATCTATTTCATCTCTACATTGATCAATTAGTTTTTATGTTCTTTCTTATCTAGTCCCTGGATAAGTTGTTCAGGAATAGGTGAGGAAGTTGTTTCAGTGTAAAAAGTTAGTTAATTTTAGACCTAATAAAGGTCGTCTATGATAAAGATGAATTCCTTGTTCTTTCTTGCCTTTGTTGAATATAAGAATAAGCAGAGATTCACCAGGTTTCTTAACATGGCCAAGTAGTGGGGCCTCAACCAGTTTTTAGGAAACTAGTTTCTCTCCAGGTGCCACTGCTTTACAAAATTGCTTGATTGTTGGAAATATCTAATACTCAAAGGGTGCATATAGACTCAGTTTTCAGGAGAGAGATTTTATTTATAATCATTAGATGATGACATTCCCTCATAACTGTGCCTTGCAAAGGATATGAATATGCTTGATTGTTATAGACAAGAGGCCATGCTTCATTTCATTATCTTCATCTTGAGTGGCTATGGCAATATTTCATTACAAAATTTAATTTTATTTCATACTTAGGATGTTTTCTCATATCATATTGGGTTATATAAAGTTCAATACTTACTTGTTTTTCACATTCTGATTTTCAAACATTTACCAGGGAATCAATAATCATTATTATAGACCAGGTAATGACTAACTATAACCCATGAACTGAATCTGGTCCATCATTTTTTTAAAATTTTAAACCCTTAACTTCTGTGTATTGACTTATAGGTGGAAGATTGGTAAGGGTAGGCAATGGGGGTCAAGTGACTTGCCCAGGGTCATACAGCTGGGAAGTGTCTGAGGCCGGATTTCAACCTAGGACCTCCTGTCTCTAGGCCTGGCTCTCAATCTACTGAGCTACCCAGCTGCCCCCCCCCATCATTTGTTTTTGTACAGCCTAGTGTATTTAAAAAATGTAAAAGGCATTCTTAGTTTGAGGCACATGCAAAGACAGGTTAGCTAGCCAGATTTGAAGAGTATATGTTTGTGAGCACTGCAGAATCAGTGCTTTTAAACTGTGGTGCTAGATTAGACTTTTTTGAGTCCCTGAGAGAGCAAAGAGATCAAATCAATCACCACTTTAATTCAGACTGATCTTTGGAAGGACAAATACAGAAACTGAAGCCTAAATAATTGGGTCAAATAATGAAAACACAGGACTCACTAGAAAAGACCATGATGTTGGGAAAGATTGAAGGCAAAAGGAGAAGGGCATGGCAGATGGTGAAATGTATAGATAGGATCATGGAAGCAATGAACATGAGCTTGAACTTTGGGAGACTGTGCAGGGTAGAAGGGCCTGTTGTGTTATGGTCCATGGGTCACAGAGTCAGATATGACTGAATAAATGAACAACAACAAAGTCATATTTAGACCAAAGTTTGTTGACTCCTGCTGAAAACCAATTAAACTAATACACATAGCAAAAGCAGAATGTACTTAGCAAGTGTAAGGGTGTGGTGGCTGATGGAGTTAGTCAATCTATTAATTGCCTAACCACATTTATAGCAACTAACAAGGCACTCTAGTCCTGATAAACTTTATTAAGTGAGACCTATAATGAATCATTTATTCAAAGGCGGTCAAATGATGTATGCTCTCTCATGACCTTTGAGTCTTCTATAAAATAATAAGCCAATTTGGAAAGTGGATAATTTGAGTGTCTGGCAGCCTGGAGAGAGGATAGAGCAATTTAAGCCCCTGAGGGAAATTGTTTGGAGTTTAGAGAAGAATCTCTGTCTCCTCTCTTTGCCTTGATCAGAGGAGGAACTTGGGGGATAGACTGGAGGATATGAACTTGTGACTTTTCATTAGCATTGTAGCAATATTCCTAGGACTGCAGTGGCTAAAGGTAGTGGCTTCATTAGGAGCCAAGTTTAAACTAGACACATAAAGGGGATATAGCTTCTGAACTCTAAAAAGGACCTAACAGAAAGTTCTATCATTTCTAAGAGGAACTTCATGAGCACCTCATGAGTGGGAGAAAAGGATTTTCAGCTAAAAGACTTCCAGGAACTGAGTTACTCATTTAGTCATGTGTGTTCTCTAAAACTGAGGCTACTTTCCCTTTGATTTTATATGTATTTTTGGGAAAGTGTACCCTTAGTTTAAGGAGAAGTTTTGTAGTGACTGTATTTTTCCCCTTTTCTATACCAGCTTAGTATATATTTTTTCCAAAAACTGAGTTAGGTTGTTTAATTGAGATTAACTCACTGGTTGTGACCTATGAGCACAAGGTGGTGGCTTGTTAACTATTGCATTAGAAAGCACTTCTTCTCCTTAGTCTCCTTAGAACTCTGAAGAAAGAAGACCTGAGAAGTTCACTTAGAAGAACAAAAGATCAAGAATATCAAGGGAAACAATGAAAAAAATGTGAAGGAAGGTGGCCTAGCAGTACCAGATATTAAACTATACTATAAAGCAGCTCTCATCAAAATGATATGATACTGGCTAAGAGACAGAAGGGAGGATCAGTGGAATAGACTTGGGGTAAGTGACATCAGCAAGACAGTGTATGATTAACCCCAAAAGCCCAATTTTTGGGACAAAAACTGTTGGGAAAATTGGAAAACAGTATGGGAGAGATTAGGTTTAGATCAACATCTCAGACCCTACACCAAGATAAATTCAGAATGGGTGAATGACCTGAGTATAAAGAAGGAAACTATAAGTAAATTAAGTCACCACAGAATAGTATACTTGTCAGATCTATGGGAATGGGAAAATTTTAAAACCAAGCAAGAGTTAGAAAAATTACAAAATGTAAAATAACTAATTTTGATTATATTAAATTAAAAAGTTTTTGTACAAACAAAAACAATGCAATCAAAATCAGAAGGGAAACAAAAAACTGGGAAAAAATCTTTATAACAAAAAATTCTGACAGGTGTAATTACTCAAATATACAAGGAGCTAAATCAATTGTATAAAAAATCAAGCCATTCCCCATTTGATAAATGGGCAAGAGATATGAATAGGCAATTTTCATATAAAGAAATCAAAAGTATCAATAAGCACATGAGAAAGTGTTCTAAATCTCTAATAATTAGAGAAATGCAAATTAAAACAACTCTGAGGTACCACCTCACACCTAGCAGATTGGCTAAAATGATAGCAGGGGAGAGTAGTGAATGTTGGAGGGGATGTGGCAAAATTGGGACACTAATGCATTGCTGGTGGAGTTGTGAACTGATCCAACCATTCTGGATGGAAATTTGGAACTATGCCTAAAGAGCTCTAAAAGACTGGCCTGCCCTTTGATCCAGACATAGCATTGCTGGGTTTGTACCCCAAAGAGATCATAGGGAAAAAGACATGTACACAAATATTTATAGCCACACTTTTTGTGGTGGCAAAAAACTGGAAAACGAAGGGATGCCCTTCAATTGAACAAATTGTGGTATATGCTGGTGATGGAATACTATTGTGCTCAAAGGAATAATAAACTGGAGGAATTCCATGTGAACTGGAAAGACCTCCAGGAATTGATGCAGAGTGAAAGGAGCAGAGCCAGAAGAACATTGTACACAGAGACCAATACACTGTGGTAAAATCGAATGTAATGGACTTCAGAACTAGCAGCAATGTAATGACCCAGGATAATCTGGAAGGACTTATGGAAAAGAACACTACCCACATTCAGAAGAAGAACTACAGAAGTGGAAACACAGAAGAAAAACAACCACTTGAACACATGGGTTGATGCAGACATGATTGGGGATGTAGAGCTGAAACGATCTCACCAATGCAATTATCAATAATATATGACTTGATTGATGACACATGTTAAAACCAGTGGAAATGTGCTTGGATATGAAGGGGTTAAAGAGGGGTGAAGGGGAAAGTAAAAACATGAATCATGTAACCATGGAAAATTTTTCTAAAAAAAATAAAATATTTAAATAAATGAAAAAAAAAAAGACCTGGAGCCCAGGCTGCCAGAGTGAGTGAGGACTGAGAGAATAAATTCTCTGTTAGGAAAGAACAGTTTATATTTTGATGTATGCATATAAAACACTTGTTTAATTAATAACTATCACACTTATATTAATTCCCATGAACTTTCTACAAGAGGAAATGTAAGATTATATGATTACCAATATTATTTTACTTTTTGGGATAAATTTGAGTAGACATTAGCATAAATTCATTTTCTGGTTATTTACAGCCTTTCATATCCAGTACATTCTCAAAATAAGTTAAATAAAAACACTTAAAATAATACTTGTAATTGACCACTCAAGCTCTTTTCTATTTTTTTTTCAGTTGACTAAATTGTAATAGATTTGAGAGATGAGTGAAGATGAAACGTGTATAACTTTTGATAAAGTTATTCCGACAATGCATGTTGTAGGTGGCCCAAGTTTAGCTGCTCTTTAGTGCCAACTCTGTTTACATTATTGTCTATTGTTTCTACTCTTGGATAATAATCATTTCCTCCACTCTATCTGGAGGGGAAATGGTTTCCGGTACATTTGACAAAACTAATGGAACATTTCCAAGTCCAAGTGGGGAAAGCATTCTCATAGGCTGTTCTGTGTGGATTCCATGACGTCCCCTGAGCTAAACAATCTTTTTTTATTAGATATTTATTAATATTCATTTTAATCTGTTTACATACTTCATGCCCCTACTTTACCCTTCACCCCCCGCTCTCCTCCCACCCATGGCCAACGCACATTTCCACTGGTTGTAACATGTGTCCTTGTTCAGGGTCTATTTCCCATTCATGTCCGCCTCAGCCCATGCATTCAAGCAATTGTTTATCTTATATGTTTCCTCTCCTGCAGTCCTTCCTCTGAATGTGGGTAGCATCTTTACCATAAATCCATCAGAGCTGTCTTGTGTCATTGCAGTGCTGCTGGTACAGGAGCCCATTACATTTGATTTTACCATAGTATATCAGTCTCTGTGTACAATGTTCTTCTGGCTCTGCTCCTTTGACTCTGCATCACTTCCTGGAGGTCTCTCCAATTTGCATGGAATTCCTCCAGTTTATTATTCCTTTTAGCACAATAGTATTCTATCACCTGCATATACCACAATTTGTTCAACCATTCCCCAATTGAAGGACATCCCCTCATTTTCCAGTTTGTTGCCACTACAAAAAGTGCAGCTATAAATATTTTCGTACAAGTCTGTTTATTTATGATCTGTTTGGGGTACAAACCCAACAATGGTATGGCTGGATCAAAGGGCAGACATTCTTTTATAGCCCTTTGAGCATGGTTCCAAATTGCCAGCCAGAATGGCCGGATCATTTCACAACTCCACCAGCAATGCATCAATGTCCCGATTTTGCCACATCCCCTCCAACATTCATTACTCTCCCCTTCTTTCATTTTAGCCAATCTGCTAGGTGTGAGGTGATACCTCAGAGTTGTTTTGATTTGCATTTCTCTAATTATTAGAGATTTAGAACACTTTCTCACGTGCTTATTGATACTTTTGATTTCTTTATCTGAAAATTGCCTATTCATATCTCTTGCCCATTTATCAATTGGGGAATGGCTTGATTTTTTATACAATTGCTTTAACTCCTTGTATATTTGAGTGATTAGACCCCTGTCAGAGTTTTTCGTTATAAAGATTTTTTCCCAATTTGTTGTTTCCCTTCTGATTTTGACTACATTGTTTTTGTTTGTACAAAAACTTTTTAGTTTAATATAATCAAAACCATTTAATTTACATTTTGTAATTTTCTCTAACTCTTGCACCATTCACATAATTGACCATATCAACAAGCTAAAAAACAAAAATCACATGATTATCTCAATAGATGCTGAAAAAGCTTTTGACAAAATACAATACCCATTCCTATTGAAAACACTAAAAAGTATAGGAATAGAAGGGCTGTTCCTAAAAATAATAAACAGTATATATCTTAAACCATCAACAAGCATCATCTGCAATGGGGACAAATCAGAAGCATTCCCAATAAGATAAAGAGTGAAACAAGGATGCCTATTATCATCTCTATTATTTAACATTGTTCTAGAAACACTGGCAGTAGCAATTAGAGAAGAAAAAGAAATTGAAGGTATTTAAATAGGCAATGAGGAGACCAAGCTATCACTGTTTGTAGATGATATGATGGTCTACTTAAAAAATCCTAGAGAATCAACTAAAAAGCTAGTGGAAATAATCAACAACTTTAGCAAAGTTGCAGGATACAAAATAAATGCACATTAATCATCAGCATTTCTATATATTTCCAACACATCTATGGCCTGTGAGCCAGATGTGGCCCCTTGAAATGTTCTATCTGGCCATGCTGACATTATTCCTAATCTGATGAATACAATGAAACGTCCAAAGAGTTGCCTTAGAAACAGACTGACAGATGAGCATTTCCTTTCCTTTGACCCCCTCTTTAAAAAGTTTGCCCATCACTGCCCTAGACAATATAAAATACTTAAGTAATCTATCTACCAAAACAGATACAGGAATTATACAAACACAACTACAAAACACTTTCCAAACTATTAAAACTAGATCTCAACAATTGGAAAGCCATTGATTGCTCATGGATAGGATGAGCTAACATAATAAAAATGACCATTCTACCCAAATTAATTCACTTATTTAGTGCCATACCTATCAAACTACCAAGAAACTTTTTTTACTGAATTAGAAAAAACTGTAACAAAATTCATTTGGAAGAACAAAGATCAAGAATATGAAGGAAAATAATGAAAAAAACATGAAGGAAGGTGGCCTAGCAGTACTGGATCTTAAACTGTATTATAAAGAAGTGGTCATCAAAACAATGTGATACTGGCTAAGAGACAGAAGGGAGGATCAGTGGAATAGACTTGGGATATATGCTAGTGATGGAATACTATTGTGCTCAAAGGAGTAACAAACTGGAGGAGCTCCATGTGAACTGGAGTGATCTCCAGGAATTGACACATAGTGAAAGGAGCAGAACCAGGAGAACATTGTACATAGAGACTGATGCACTGCGGTAAAATCAAATGTAATGGACTATTGTATTAGTAGCAATGCAATGATCAGGGACAATTCTGAGGGACCTATTAAAAAGAATGCTATCCACATTCAGATGAAAAACTATGGCATTAGAAACACAGAAGAAAAACAACTGCTTGAACACATGAGTTGTGGATATGATTTGGGATGTAGACTCTAAACAACTACCCCAGTTGTTCCATATCAACATTACAGAAACAGGTCTTGATCAATAACACATGTAAAACCAGTGGAAATGCATGTTGACTATGAGGATGGTTCGGGGGAAGAGTAAGAACATGAATCATGAAAAAAATCTATGGTCTCTTTAGTAATAGAATTTTTGGATTAAAGTGCATGGGCATTTATAAATTTTATTTGCCTAATTCCAAATGATCTTCCATGGTGGTTATACTGATTCATAGGAATTTGGTAGCATACCTATTTTTCCTCAACCTCTCCAACACTGACTTCTCATTTTTTGTCATCTTTGTCAATTCTCAGGGTATGAGCTGAAAACTTTATGATGCTTTGACTTGCTTTCCTTTTATTAGCAATTAGAAGCATTGTTTAATGTGATCATTGATAGTTTGTAATTCTGTTGAGAATTGTTTGCACATATCCTTTGAGCACTTATCTATTAGGAAGTGACTTTTTACCTAAAAATGTAAACCAAATATTTATTTCAGAAATTTGATATAAAGATCCACTTCCAACCCTAAACTATCCACTACCCTATGCTAAATTGTTATGCTTATTGGAGATGTGTTTCACTTTCTATAATTTTTAATATAGTCTACATTAATCATTAAATACAGGCTCCTAAAGGATATTTTTTTTCTTAATAACATTTTGTGGTGATAGACTGGTTCTGAATAAACTCTTCTCTTTCCATAAGCAAAGTTACATGATTTATTCAGCTGTTCAACCTTTCTACGTTGATGAATTGTGAAGTTTACATAGCTATCATCTACAGGGGGTCTTTTTAGCCTCCTCTGGAATTCTAGCTATATCAAAAGCTCCAAATGTGAGGTAAATAACTTTCAGTTATATTCAGTAAGTTAAGTGATCTATATGTTATTGATCTTTATTCTTCCCTAGTGCAGTGATTTCCACTCATCCCAAAAGTAGTTGTTTTTTTTTTTATTAGTTTATCACATATTCTAAGAATGTTTGTCAATGCTCATCATCATTTCTGGTGAGGACATGCTCATCTTTATATAGCTACCTTGGGGTGATGACCCTGGTGTCTTATAAAATTGGATGGAGTTTCATTAGGATCTTTTGCAAATCTGTTGCCATCCTTTTATAATTCATAACATGAAGATCAGCATTGTGACATAGTAAATTGCTTTAAAAGTGTTCTTGATGCGATTTGATTTTAGGACTTTAGCAAGTCTCATCACAATTATCTACAACCTTCCCCTTGCTATCTTGGTGCTTCCTATATTATTCCTGGAGAAGAATAAGGTATTTGTAAGTATCTCCTTTGCCAATTGGATCAATTTGACCCTTGGATTCAAGCTTGAAGCCTTTTAGTCTATCTTTTAATGTATGTAAAGAATTTTACACTTAATTATTTCTAATAGTATTCTTATATAATTAAAGAATGATAACATGAGATGAATGAGTGAGCTAATGTGTTTTTCTATGGAAGTAGCTTGATGCTACTCAGACACATCAAATGATTCATATGATGCTTTGATTTGACTTTCTCTTAAATCTGCTAGCTATGCTTAGTTCTATTTAGAAGAAAGGCTAATGGTTTCAAGACTATAAAGGGAGTCCCAATAGACTTAGTCTCTCTTACCTGAACTAGGATGATTGGCACTGGAGTGAAGAGAAGAGGTTTTATAGATGTTTTGAAAATAGAAATAAGATTTGTCAGTTGATTAAGAATATGGGGTGCCTGAGAGCTAGGAGTCAAGGATTATGTAAAGGTTTTCAATCTTGGTGACTAGAATGCAATAGGGAAGTTTGGAAGAGGAGTGGGTTTTGGTTAAGAGATAATAAATCAAAATGGCTATCCAAAAGATGTTGCTAATTCACCATTTTGTACATTTTTGTCATTTTGCTGTCTTTATTATTATTTTCATATGGAAATTATCATGGGAATAGTTGAAGAGACAGGTTGATTTTGTTTGGGAAGACAGAAATGAGCTCCCTAGAAGGGCTGAGAAACACATGACTGGCTGAACCCTGGGAGCCCAGTGAAGGAATTATAGAAGTGCCATTGCCAATTACCATCTCTGGCACCTTCTCCATGATATGACTGTCTAATATACAGTAGCAACTTTCAAGAACAAAAAGGGCAATGTCAGGAGACAGTAAAATTGAATCCCATTTTCTTAAGATTTCCCTTTTCCCTTTCACTGATTTATTTTGGAAGCCCAAGAAGAGCTCATATATTGAGATTGTTGATCCCCTAAGCTTCCTACAAGACACTCAAAGCTTCCTGTATCATCTCACAAAAGATGGATAAAAACAGCTACCAAACAAAAAGAACTCTACTTTTTAAAAAGAAGTGAGCTTTTAAAAATTACTGCCCCTTCAAATGTATATCATCTAAGCCATTGCACTTAATAGGATGTCTTTTCAATTTATTTTCATAACAACTTAGGTTATGTTTGTATAAGCATTTGACCTTCTCAATGAATCACAGATAAGCTAATTAGCTGCATCTCAGGCAAGAACCTAGAGACATTGGTGTTTGCAGACTATCAAATTGTCCACAGTAAATTAGAGAGACAAATGATTGTCATGCTCACTTCCATCTCTCAAATGTTATAAATTGGGACATGTAAAAGAAATAGTTTATTGAGCTCAATTGCCTTATGTATTTTTCTCATGGTGGAAAAAAGGTACTTCAAAAGTTACTGTAAGAATTGGAAAGGATCTGCTAGAAATTAGGTTTAGATTGACATCATACATTATATACCACAACAATCCTCAAATGGATAATTGATTAAAAATATGTATACAAGATGATCACATCATAAGTATGTTAGAGGAGAAGAGATGCATTTCACAGCCATGGATTGGGGAGAATTCATGATCAAACATGAGGGTCACATGTTCAGAAAAATAAAATGAACATAAATCTGAGGTTTTTTTTTATTTAGCATGGTGGAGACCCACAATTAGTGGGTGTAACTTGGATAAAGATCCAGCAATGGAAACTGAGGAGTCATTAGACAAGTAGGAATTAAAACTAGGAGAAAACAGCATCACAAAAATCTGTAGAAAAGTGGCAACTACAGGGTTCAATGGATAGAAAGGTAGACCTGGAGATGGGTAATCCTGGGTTCAAGTCTGGCCTCAGTATGTCCTATGTCTGCAACCCTGGTCAAGTCACTTAACCTTCATTGCCTAGCCACTGCTCTTCTGCCTTGGAACCAATACTTAGTATTGATTCTAAGGGATAAAAAAAAAACCTAGAGCAGTGATGGGCAAACTATGGCGGGCCAGATATGGCCCCCTGAAATGTTCTCTCTGGCAGGCCAGGTGACATTATTCCTAATCTGATGAATACAACGAGTAGGATACAATACAATGAAACTTCCAAAGAGTTGACTTAGAAACAGACTGACAGATGAGCATTTCCTTTCCTTTGGCCCCCTCTTTAAAAAGTTTTTCTATCACTGACCTAGAGAGAAGAAAGTATCAAGGAGAATGTGATTTAAAGTGTAAAAGACTTCAGAGAGTTCAAGAAGGATTGAAAAAAAACCCATTAGATTTGGCAATTAAATGATAACTGGAAATTTAGGAGAAGGTTCTTCCAGTTGAATGACGAGGTCAAAAACCAGCCTAGAGAGGGTTTAGAAAAAAGTGAGGAGTAGTGGAATTAATGCTTATAAGTGATTTTCTCAAAGAATTTAACTTTAAAAAGTAGAAAAGAGATAAAAGGCATTATTAGTAGATTGGGGAGACATAGGAATGTTTGTAAATAGCAGAGAAGTCAATAGATAAGAGAATGAGAAAGTAGGATAATAGAAGGAGTAATCAGGTGCAGAAAAAAGAAAGAGATGGGATCAATGGCACATACAGAGAAGTTTGTCTTTGAAAGCAGAAAAGCCACCTATTTGTGACAATAGGAGTGAAGTGAGGGAAGATGTATGAGTGATCTGAAATCAGAGGAATAAAAAAAGAATTCAGTGAATTATTTTGATTTTTTAAAAATATGAAGTAGTGGGTAAAATCCATCCAAGATAGTGGAGGAAGAGATGGTGGGATAGTGAACTAATTAGTGGAGTAAAAAAAAAAAAGATTGTCTTCCTGAAATGAAGGTCTAGTTGTGATCATATAGTATAATTTTAAGTGTAGCTAGTCAGCAGAGTTTTGTTATTTTTCTATCAACTCCAATCAGCAATATATAAATAGGAATGAAGGAGGCAGAAGGGGAGAAAAACCAAGACTGGGGTTTGGCAGGATAAGAGAGATGATAGGGCTTCAGGCAAGTGACTTGGGAGAAGTGTAGAGCTGCACTAGTTCACCAATAATAGAAATGCATGTTAAAAAGAACTTGCAGAGGTTTGATAAAAAGTTGAAAAAAAAAAAGGAAAATAGAAAGCATTGAAAGTACCAGGAAGAGCAGGAACTTTAATGTATGGTTAGTGGAGTTTTGACTCCATCCAGCCATTCTGTAAAACATTTTGGATCAACTCAAAACAATAATGATTATAGCTGACATATATAACTGAGATATTCATACATATACACATACACATGCAAACATAACAAAGAACTCTGATGAGGGGGGATGCAATCTCCTTGAAATGTTCTATCCTACCTTGCGACATTATTTCTAATCTGATAAATACTAGTAGGATACAATACAATGAAACTTCCAAAGGGTTGACTTAGAAACAGACTGACAGATGAGCATTTCCTTTCCTCTGGCCCCCTCTTTAAAAAGTTTGCCCATCACTGGTTTAGATCACTACTTCACACCATATACCAAGATAAGCTTTAAATGGATAGGTGACTGGGATAAAACAAACCACATCATAAACAAATTAGAGGAGTAAGGAAGAAAATCCTTTTGGCAACTATGGGTAAGGATATAAAAAGAAACAGAAAATTATAGAAGATGAACGGAACAAAATTTTAAAAAGTTTTCTTCACAAACAAAATAATACAAGGATGTTTCTCCAATAAGAATACATGTAAAAACTGATTCAAATATAAAAGAAGAATTATTGTCCAATAGATAAGTGATTGAGAGATATGAACTGGTAGTTTTCAAAGGAAGAAATCTAAGATATTGTCAATGATCTGAATAAGTGCTCTTAATCACTAATAATTAGAGAAATGTAAATTAAATCAACTCTGAGTTTTGACCTGGCATCCATCAGATTGGCGAACATGACAAAACTAGAAAATGATGAATGCTGGGTGGGGATTGGAAAGAAAAATGCTGAGGGAAAACAGGTATATTAATGCACCAATAATGGAGTTGTGAATTGATCTAGACATCCTGGAAAGCAATTTGGAATTATGTCTCCAAAGTCACTAAGCTATACGAATACTACATAACTCAGTGATTCCATTATTACATATTTACCCCAAAGACATCAAAGAAGGTAGAAAAGAACTTATATGCGTGAAAGTATTTGTAAAACTCTTTTTGTGCTGGTAAAAATAAAATCCAGAAACTCGGTTTGGCTATCAACTGGGAAATGGCTGAAAAGTCATGGTTTAGAAACTTGATAGCGTGTTATAAAATACATGCTATCAAGATGATAGTGTGCTATAAAATACAATAAACAGGATGGGTTCAGAGAAAATGGGAAATAATCATATGAACTGATGAAGAATATAATGAGCAGAACCCAGAAAATATATTATACAATATTGTTATAAAGAAAAACAATTTTAATTATGTTGATAAATATAAAAAATCCTCTGTGCAGAGCACTAATGAGTAAGCATGTTCCCCATCTCCTGTCAAAGAGGCAAAGGACTCAGAGTGCAGAATGAGACACATATTATTCAACACAGCCAATGTGGCAATTTGATTTGCATCACTATTAATATTTGTTACACTAGTTTTAGTTTATCTTCCTACCTGGTCCAAGTATTGAGACGGATAGAAGGAATATTGGGGAGGGGAGGACTTGGAACACTGGGGAAAAAGATAATTTATTGTGTTTTCAATGCACAAAGAGAAGTCATAAAAGAAGGAGAGCTTTGAAAATTACATTTTAAGTTATATTTTTAATTTATTATATATTTTTAAATAAACACAAGTTGTTTATTTAATAGAGATCCACACACAATTCTCTTGCTCTACTCAATTATATATAGATAAGTCCATTCTGATTTTGGTTTGTTGCTTATGGTATGTGCTGCATTTTTTTGTGCTTAAGTTTAAAATAAAAATAAATCTAATTCATTTTTAGAGAACTCATCTTCCCTCCTTTGGTCTTATTCATTGCTTTAGGTAAATGTCCTTTGTTTTCTTATTGGGTGTAATATATAGAAAATGGTTAGCCATTTTTGCAGGTGCAAAAGAGCAGTTTGCCCCTTTAGAATACAGAATCTGGCAAGGCAGCCCTGGACATGTGCCAATCTGGCAGTTGGGAAAGGAGTATAAATTGAGGAGCACAAAAACCCTTCAGAGTTCACTTCTTCTCAGCCTTTCCAGGGAGGTGGGAGGGAGGTGAGAGGGCTCAGGGTGGTGATTTGTTTCAATAGGCAGGTAGGATTATCCACTGTCAATTCAATTTATTGAATTGTTAGATTCAAAGATTTACCTATCTCTAATCCCTGTATTTCCTGACACTAATCTGGATTTGGAGAGACCCTCAAGGTCTTCAAATTCCAGTACCTAGGCTATTTCGTCTATAGCCTGGATGCTTAGCTATCCTTAGCTTAGATCTACAGGGTTACCTTTCCCACTCTCCCAATTCCTAACCTTCCCTTAGTTATTAATTAAATACTTGTTGCAACCATCATAACAGTGTCATCGGTTTATAGCAGTGGTTCCTAAACTTTTTTGGCCTACTGCCTCCTTTCCAGAAAAAATATTACTTAGTGCCCCCTTACAGTTATTCACCAGCCCCAAATATACCTGTGGCCATCACCGCCTCCCCTGGATTGCTGCAGCACCCATCAGAGGGCAGTGGTGCCCACTTTGGGAATCACTGGTTTATAGTCTACCTTTGAGAAGATATTTCAATACTTTTTATTTCAGTCAGAACATTGTCATCAAGCTTAATTGGCTGAGCAGCCTAATTCAACCTAGGACTTGGCTCATTAGGATTAGATTTCAAGAAGGACTGACTTGTATCCACATCAGGCAGGCATTCCTGTTTCAAACTCTTCCTGGTTGATAGGGCAGATAAGACCTCAAAGTTCGGCTCCCTGCTGGAAACAAGCAGAAGCAACAGCTGATTCCTGTTTCACTAACAGGACAGCTATTTCAACTTTAGGTGGATTTATAGGCCACTGGTCTTCTAATATTGACATAATTATATTACTTAGCAGCAAGAGGGTTTATATTAATCCACTATCATAACAGTCCCCAATACCAGCATAACATGGGTTATGGGACTGTATCTTGGAAAGAGGGGATGAAGGGCTATCTGGGGTTTTTGAACCAAAGATTCAGAAATATTTCCTTAAGTTCCAAGGATCTAAGAGAAGTCAAGTAGAGGACAAAAAGAGGGCCCAAGGGATACAAAGGATTAATAATCAATGTCTTTCCCACCAATTTTTGTCCTGATGTTGCATAACATGTTTTCAACACTGCAGCCTCTTTCTTTTTGAATATTAAAAAATATGTGTAATAAGTTAAAAAAAACCAAGGGTCATGTATTTTGCCTGAGTAGGCCAATGAAGGAGCTTTGATGGGAGGAGGGATTGGAAAAAAAATCATGGAAAGGAATTCCCAATGAGCAGGTATTTGTCTAGATTGTGTTTAGCACAGTGCTTGACACATTATAAGTGCTTAATAAAACTTGATTTCCTCTTTCCCTCCCTCCCTTCTTCCTCCTTCCTTCCATCTTCCTCCTTCCCCCCTCCTTCTTTCCTTTCCTTTCCTTTCCTTTCCTTTCCTTTCCTTTCCTTTCCTTCTTCCCCTATTCATAGAAGCTTCTGGCATGACTGCATGACTCAGCCTCCTTCAGCTTACTTTTCTCCTACCCCTTTGACTGACACATTTTTGGCAAACTGTCTTCCCCAGTCTTCCTCTGTGCCTCTGATTTTTGTCCTGAACTAAACTTCCTCATACCTTTTCATTTCTACCTTGACCTTGGTCTGACAGCATATTCTTCTTGGTGATCAAGGTCACTTCTAGATCACCTTTTCTTAACCAGGTAAAACACACTCATAATACATACACACACATATAGAGTTGAATTCTAAAGTCATTTACAACCTCATTCTACCATGTCGATAATCACCAAGGGGTAGGGACTGGAACTGTGACTCCATTGGCATAGGTACCTCTGGATGAGGAACTCCCTCTACCAATTGAAGTGAACATATCTTTTTACCAAGACTTGCCTGGACCCCTGAAAGGTTAAGCGACTTGCCCAGAGTCACAATGTCAGTATGTGTCAGAAGTAAAAATTGTGTTAGAGGTGAGGTAGAACTTGAACCCAGTTCTAAGGCTAGCTCTCTATATCACACTGAGTCCTAAGTAGCACACCTTTACATCTGAAGTATCCAACCAAATAGTTTGTAACCAAACTTTGCTGTTATTTATTTTTTTCTGACTCTTTATGACTCTATTAAGAGTTTGTCTTATTCTCCTCCAACTCATTTGACAGATGAGGAAACCAAGGCAAACAGGGTTAAGTGGCTTGCCCAGAATCACCTAGCTGAGAAGTATATGAAGCTGAATTTGAACTCAGGCCTGACTCTAGGCTTGATCACAGATCCATTAGAATGAATTTTTTTACATTTTGGGTGGGGACGGCAATAATCCTAGAAGGATAAACATCACAGATTTAGAAGTAGAGGGGAGGCAAACAGGTCCAATCTTCTCATTTTACAGATGTGGTAACTCCACAGGGGGATGGACGTTCTTTGTCACACATGACTATTTAAATGTTCGAGGCAGGACTCAGATTCAGGTCATCTTGATCCAAGCCCAGAACTCTATCAATGACTACACTATTCTCCTTCATCCCAGTGAAAACATCTCAAAAATCTGGCCTCAGGCCGAGTGTTTGCTGTCCAAGGTACTGATCAACAGTTTTCACAAGGTCTGGTCATGAGGTGGTGATTTTTGTTATACCTATACAATCTAAGGAAAGGTGGGAATTATGGTTTATGTCCAGTGAATGGAGAATCCACATCTAATGAGATCATTAATCTATTGAACTATTGAATGATTAGTAACAATAATAACTAGCATTCTGACAGAATAGTACTTGGAGGTTTGCTGAGTGTTTTACATATGTTATCTTACTCAATCCTTACAACTCTTGGAGGTGGGTGCTATTATGATCCTCATTCTGCAGATGAGGAAACTGAGATGGGCAGATGTTAAGACTAAAGTCTTGTTATTAGTGAGTTTGTGAGGCTGGAGTCAAATTCAGATCTTTCTGACTATGCCACCTAGCTGTTCCCAATGTATTGGGTATACAGAAAGTCACAAGTTATTAAAACTTAAAACTGCTTTAGAGTATTGACTTACCTTGTATTTTACATATACACGCATTTGTGTATAGGGTGTGTGTGTGTGTGTGTGTGTGTGTGTGTGTGTGTGTGCATGTGTACACATACATACTTGCACACATTTTCCCCCATATTTCTGGGAGAGACAGAATGAAAGAGTCACTTTTCTATCTCTGAGGTCACCTTCACTAGCATTGATTATATGTCTTTCATGCCTTTAGTACTTTGTGACTGAATTTTGCATCTTTGCTCATATTATGATTGTTTAATGTATCAAGTTCCATTTAAGAACTGTCTGTGCTTCTTTAGTCTGATTAATGTCAAGTCTGGTGCAGCCTAATATGGTAGTAATGCTGTTTTTTCCCCTCTAGCTACTTAATTTGTTTTTCAAGCTCAATTTGGGCCCTAATTTTTCTCTGCATTTAGGCTGTCCTGTCCTCGGGTAAAGAATTATCTTCTTTCTCATACCTGAACAGTGTTTCTTATCTTTATATTGTTAATAAGATTTCACAATGAGATTCAAGTCCAGTGAATCTGGATGTTGCCAAGAGAAGGACCTAGCTAAGATGCCAAGAAGGTGACAATCTTGCCTTAGAATTGCCTGTTTGGACTGTTTTGTAAATTGTTTTAAGAGTACTCTGAAGTCATTAACATTTCCCAAATGCTAGGCATGCACTTTCCAGGGTAACTGTCTCATCTCCAGTCTTGGATAAGTCCCTTCACCTCCCAGGGCCTCCACCCTCTGTTCTATATCTATACCTGTGATCTTATAAAGCATGACCCTATGGTTCTCCCAAGCCAGAGACCTCATTTATCTTTGATCCTTAGCTCATCTTTATCTGCCACAAACAACTATTATCATTAAGTACTGTCTTGCTTTGGAGTTTATCTGAAATCACTGTTTCCCTTCACATTGCTCTGGCAGGATCTATGTGCTAGAAGACAATGATGCATGCACGCAGTGGCTATATGGGTATTATTATTATTATTATTATTAATGTATATATAGAGTTTCAAGGCTTATAAAATACTTTACAAAGATCAGCTCATTTAATGAGGCAGCTAGTTAACAGAATGGATAGAGAACTAAGCCTGGAGTCAGGAAGACATGAGTTCAAATCTAGCCTCCAACACTTGCTAACTGTATGACTCTGGGCAAGTTGCTGAACTTCTATCTGGCTCACTTTCTTCAATTGTAAAATGAGGATCTTAACAGTGACTCCTTCATGGAGTTATTGTGAGGATGCAATGAAATATTTGTAAAGTGCATACTTAGCAAGGTGCCTGGTTCATAGGAGCCATAATAGGTACATATTCCCTTTCTTTTCCCTTCCCTTCTCCTCATAACCACCCTGGGAGATAGGTACTATTTTAATCCTCATTTTACAGATGAGAAAGCTGAGGCACAGAGAAGTTAAGTGACTTATACAGGACCACACAGATAATATCTGAGGTGGTATTTGAATCCAGGTCATGCTGACTCCAGGTGCAATGTTCTATCCACTGGGCCACCTAAGACAAGACATCCACATCCATATTTTTAAAGATCTGTGGCATGGTCCATGTGGGAATACTTTTCATCTGCCCTGATCATAAGCCTGGACTTTTTGGGCAATTCCTTTTTCAGTCTCATTTTCCCAAAGGGGTGGAAGTAGAATAGAAACTCTCTAGGCAACTAGGCTCATGAGATGAAACTCATAAATTTAAAGCTGAAAGGAACCTTACGAATTCACTGTCCAGTCCCTTCTTCATTTTCCACATGAGAAAGCAAGGGTCAGTGAGGCTAAGTCATGGCTTCCACAGATATTAAATGTTTTAGATGGAATTTGAACCCAGGACTATAGGGTTCTGGTAAAGATCTTATCAGGCATCCACATAAGGTCAGTTCAAAATATATCAAACTGCTATTTCTACCAAAGCACATGCTAGCTAGAGGATGAGGATACAAACAGACAGAAAACAAAGAATCTTTGCTCTCTTGAAGCTTACACTCCATTGGACATTTTACAATTGAAAAGGGTTTATAACACATATATATACACATGGAATAAAATATACCTTATTGTAATAGGAGGAAGGCTCAAACAGCTGGATGGGGTGGGATCAGGGAAATCTCTCTGAGGAAGGGCCACCAGGATGGAGCACAGGCTGAGCCATGATGGAAGAAAGAGGTCCAGAGGTAGATTTTAGGAACTGCCATATTTTAGGTATGTGTAAATGAACTGAGGGAGGGGATGCAATATCAAGTAGGCATAGTGCCTGGCTCAGAAAAAAGCATTTAATAAATACCTGTTGACTTTCTGACTGGCCATAGAATACATGAAGATGATTAATTTAAGATAAGTCTGCAAAGTTGGGCTGGAGTCAGCTTATAGAAGGTTTTTAATATGTCAAGTGATACTCTACACTTTGGGTAATAGGCATTCTTCATCCACTTTTTCTTTTTTTCTCTATGTATGGGCAAATCCACTTCTTTTGGTACCCCTGTGTCTCCTTGGCATTGGGGCTACACCTAGTATTACTGTTTTGCTTTGTTGTATCTTGTAGGTGGCTCTGTGGTCCCCAAAACAGTCCTAGGGGAAGAGGGCAAGATCTGACCAACCTGACCCTTCAATAGATTGAGCTTTCTGTCCAAAAACCAGCCCATCTACACATCATTAGTAGATGAGTTGTTTGGTGATTAATTCCATTGCTGTGGTGACACCCTAAAGAAACAGTTTCAAGCATAAGCACCCTACTCCTCTCCCTGCCAGTTCTTATGAATTGAAAGATGGGTAGACATGAATTGAGAATCAAAGAATTCTTAAGCCATCTATGAAACTTCACTTAACTGTGACTACTCTGAATGTGAGACCCTTGACCCACAGAGACCCCAAACAAATGGATATACTATGAGAGAAACGGAAGGATGTCAACCTTGATATTCTCACCCTGAAATAAAATAGCAGAGAAAAGTGAGCTATAGTGAATGCAAAGAAGTTTCACAGGTTCTCCTTGAAGAAACAAATAAACAAGACATTTGAGTTGATTTTGTTGTGCATCCAAAGGCAATCAAAAATATCATTTCATGAGATTCCTGCTGATCACAGACTTAGGATAAAAACTTGCATAAGGACCATTGTGAGAATAATTGTAGCTTATGCCCTTCATGCAACTGCAGAGGATGAGGAAGTCATCATTCTTTAAACCATCTAAGATTCTTTAAATGAACTCAAATTGCCTTTAATATTTGGGAGCTTCACATATAAGGGGGGCATAGGCAAATTCAGTGGAAATGTTGTTGCAAAACATTTTCCAAAAGAACAAAGTGAGAGAAGATTGAGGCTTGTAACCACCCCACCAATAGATCTAATTTGTTTCTAATTCCTGTTATTTCTACCTACCCAACACATTATCTCTCATTCATGCCCTCCATATTTGGATCAGTGTTTCCCTCCCATGAAATATTTTCTCCCATTCCCAAGATGAGGAAACTTTACCCAATAGCAGCTTCCCACACATAATTTCCTCATGAAAATGTCTAAGTCTCTTAAGACTTGGTGAAATCATAAAACCTTGGCAGTCATCACACCATTATGGTATGGACAATATGACCAATGACCAGACATGGTTCCAGATGAAGCTCTCCAAGCCCAGAGAAGCTAAGGGCCAGGGTATTTTTGCTTCATGCCCCTGCCGTGCAAGGGCAAAGTAACACAAGGAAAATCCAAATTACCTCCCATACCAAGTAGTTGAATCCTATGTTAGCTTAGACTAGCATGTTCTTGTTGTCATGGATTGTTTGTTATTGATAATTATATGCTGTTTGCCATACTTATTTTCTTTTTTTAAAAATCTTTAGTTTCTGTCTTAGTAACAACTCTAAGACAGAAGGGCAAGGGCTTGGCAAGTAGGAGTTGTCATTTGCCCAGAATCACACAGTTAGGAAGTATCTGAAGTCAGATTTGAACCAAGGTCCTCCAAGCTTTAGGCCTGGAACTCTATTTACTCTGCTACCTAAATGCCCTATTCATCATCTTCTTATTTACTTATTGAAGAATATATTCTGATACACAGTTCTAATGCTTGTTTTATTTTGAGTTATTATTGTTTACTTTCATCTTTGTGTACTAAACTAATTGATTTCACATTGAATTCCTGCTATTTATTTGACTAATAAAATTGCTCCTCCTCTCCAGAGAAGAGAAAATTTCTTTTATTTCATTTACTTCAACTTCAGTGCTCCTCTCTGACATCTTTATTCCATGCTGTCTCTCTCAACTTTCTGTCTCAGATTGACTCCAAGCCCTCCCACTTGGTATCCAGTGTGAGTTCTTTATACCTATTCCCACCCACACTCTGGCATGCTGCTTTCTGGCCATTTGATTCTGTGCTACTGTGCTGCTATGCCTCTTCCAACTACATCTCAAATTCTGGGAACAGCAATCAAAGAAGCATTACCATTTCTAGTGAGGATCAGTTAATCCAATGCTCTAGAGGCTCTATTCATCATCCCATAAAGGAATTTCTTTACCAAATAGTCCCTTCTGTGTCCCCCTCTTACATACAGGCTGTAATTCCCTTATTAGAATATCCGTTCCTTGAGAACAGGGCCTGCCACACTTTCTGTATATGTATTTTCAGCATTTGTTCTAGGCTTGGCACATACTACCTAGTTATGATTTTTTCTTTTCTTCATTCCAGTTTTTAAAAAAATCATTTGTTTTCTCTGTCTCTCTTTCTCCTCTTTTCTTTCCTCCTCATTTTCTTTCTTTCTTCTTCCTCTCTCTTTTGTCTCCATTTCTATTTTCCTATTGGACTACTAGAATTTTTTAGAGTGACCAGTTTCTAATGGACAAATAGTCAAAGGCTCTAAAAAAGGAAATTTGTAAAAGAAAAAAGTACCAGTTTTTAGTATTAAGTGAAAAATAGTATATGTTGCTAATGCTCAAAGAAATGAAAGTTAAAGTAACTTTGTGATATGATGACCATGTTCTTTATTTCCCTCATAGTTCTTGAGATATTGGCTTGATGACTCTTCTATATAAAGTTTGTTGGGATGCTGAATCTATAAAATAATCTCTTGGTATTTTAATTGGCATTGCAGTAAATCTTTAGATTGGCTTGAGAAGTAATGACTTGAAAAAAAACCCTGTATTTGGTCAGCCTATCTATGTGCAGTGCATATGACTTAATTTGCTCAGTTTTTATTTTCTGTCTGCCCAAATAATTTGGAAATTGTTTCTATGTAGTTCTCTTTTATTTCTTGGTTAGTTGATTTCTGGGAGTATGATGTATGATGTTATTATTATTATTTTTACATTTTTATTTTGAATATTTTCCCATAGTTACATATTTCATGTTCTTTCCCTCTCCCCCAAACCCCTCTAGCCCCACCCCCCCTTAGCCAACACATAATTCCACTGGGTTTTATGATGTTATTATTTTTAAGGATTTTATTTTTACTTTTACTTTCCTTTGATATCTATTGGCCCTAGATAAGTCACATATTCCTTTTTACCACAGTTTTCTTATCTGTAAAATTAAGCTGGCTAAGGACTGGCAAATCACTTCAGTATCTTTGCCAAGAAAACCCTAAATGGGGTAATGAAGAGTCAACAAGATTGAAAATGAATAAACTACCACAAAATGGATTACTTTTACTCAGGCCACATGGTCATGTGAAAATAGATAATGGAGGGCACCAGGGATGTTACAATAAATCTAAATAGTTGTGGGTACACACACTGGGTTGTAGAAGAGACTGGACCAGGACAGGGAGACCAGAGTTCACTGGAATGGCAGTTGGTCTTAACTGTCACTCAGCTCACCACTAGGCCAAAGTCTTTGAAACCAACAGGCAAGGTAAAGGTTTTAATAGTTTTAATTATGTTCAACTAAAAGGTGGGAAGGGATTTCTATACTTAAAACCTAATGACAAAACCACAGGGCAAGGGGAAGACTTCTCTAATCTAATCTTAGTGATCTAAGCAGACAGGGCCAAAGGAGCAGTAATGGAGTCTCTGGGAGGCTGCATCAGACCTGGTCCTGCCAGACTTGACCAACACAGCTTTGGGTGGCTTTGGGGTTTCTCACAGTAATCCACAGATGTTTACAGGATGTCAAAAACCAAGGTGATTCAAGGTATCCAAGCAGAGAGAGTGTGCTTGAGAAGCTGTCCACCAGATCCCAAACTTCTCCTCTACTTGGTGCTGCTCTGTAGATCTTGTCCTCTTTGCTAGATGCCACTACCACACAGAATTCAGGGAAATCAGGATGCAGGGTGTCCTTTACTCTGAGATTTCCCAGGGCTAACAACAGTTTGATGCCAACCCCTAATGGAGTCCCTCTCTGGGCACAAGCACTCCTTCCTGCTTCTTCATTCCATCTTGGAATTCTCCAGCTCCAGCCCTTCCTGCTCGATGAACCTTAATTCTTAATTAATTACTACCTAATCTTCCTCACAATAGTCAGCCCATCTTCTTTCACTCCTACATTGATCATATTCCTTGTATCATATTTACTTCATTATTCCCCATTTGCAATGTATAGCAGCTAGCTCATATTCACCAAGTACCTCCTTACTGTCAGTTGAACAGTTGCCAATTTCAGATGTTTGTAGGTGCTGGCATCAAAGGCATACAATGATTAATATATTCCGCAAAAGGTCATGCTCCCCAAACAGTCCAGCAAAACACATTAGGGAAGAGAGCTTACAACTAATATAGAATTCCTGAAACCTTATGGAGCAGAGGGCTGAATGTAGTGTGCATACATTGTATTGCAGGAAGTTGTTTGGGGAGGCTACTATGGTTACATGTTAAATGAAATTATCATATTGTGTAGAAAATAACAGCCTCTTAGATACTGTTCTTATAGTTATATTTGTTGTACTGACCCCAATCAAATGACAAATCACTAGTGCCAATTTTTTTCTGTTGACAATTAATGATAACAAAATTCCAATCTCTTTCTCTGAATGCATGTAACTTTTATCTCCACACTTGAAATATCCACAAGGAAGGGTTTTGTCTGTGACATGATGGAGTAACATCATATTTGTCAGTTGCTAGAATAGATTTTTAACTTCAAGATCTTTTGCTTCTGAATAAACTCTTTGATACAACCAAATAGCTGCAGAACCATTTTCATCATCATCATCATCATCATCATCATCTCTCTGTCTCTCTCAGGCTCTCTCTCTCTCTTACACACACACACACACACACACACACACACACACACACACACACACACACACAGAGGTTTCCTTGCCAATTACTGCATGATCTCTCAGACCAATTCCTTGTCTCCCTCAATCCTGAAGCTTTCTCATATCAAGATCAATAACACTTTCAGGCTGTCTGGTCATTGGCCCTGTCTTTCACTGTCCTATGCATTTGGCCAGAACTCTTCATTTGGATGGTTAATGAAAAATGACTGTCAATTGCAGGAGCATTCAAGAGTGATAAGTAATTTATAGCCACTGCCACATTTCCACAGTAAATAGGATAAAGGATCTATTACCATATTGGGTGAGAAATAATGTCCATTTGGAAATGGATTATTTAGAATCAGGCACAAACTGGTGTTGGCTTGTTAAATTACTGGGATTAATAGTGTAGGGAATGAATTCTGTCACAGACCTTGATGGATATAGTGTTTCTGGGATAGTCTTGTTTATAAAAGCTCAGCTCAACCCAGGGACGAGGAAATATCTCTGACCTTTTTAAGGACCTTTTTTAAGTCTTGGGAACCTCAACTTTGAATAGATGTTACTGATTCTGCTGCACCCCAAATCTAGTAAATGGTCAAGACTTTGTATCTAGTCCCAGTTTTGAGGATAAAGAACTCACTATTTGATCAAAAATAATGGGAAAACTGGAAAACAGTATGGCAAAAACTCTATACCAAAATGGGTTTATGATTTAGACATAAAGAGTGATATCATATGTAAATTAGGGGAATCACAGCATAGTTTACCTGTCAGATCTATGGGGAAAGGAAGAACTTAAGACTAAACAAGAGATAGTGAACATTACAAGATATAAAATGAATAATTTTGACTATATTAAATTAAAGAAGGTTATGTACAAACAAAACCAATGTAACCAAAGATTAGAAGGGAAACAACAAATGGGGAAAATGTTTTCTTAACTACTTTTTCTGATAAAGGTCTAATTTCTCAAATATATAGAGAATTAAGTTAAATTTATAATAATATAAGCCATTCTTCAATTGACAAGTGGTCAAAGGATATGAACAAGCAATTTTCAGATGAAGAAATCAGTCATCATTAATCATATGAAAAAATATTCTAAATCATTCTTAATTAGAGAAATATAAGCCTGTCATCTCTTTAATGCTTTGCAAAAGGCAGACAAATGTTCTTCCTGAGTAGATTATGTAAGTTCCTTATATATTTAGAAGGATCTAGGACTCCGTGGACGAGACCAGTCCCTCCATGAATTCTGATCCTGATTCATTCACATAATTTCTTATTCAGTAAGATTTTCCCCATGCTTTCTGATAAATTATCCATAGATGATATACCCAATGATAATACTAATATTTGGTTACTTATTTAGAAATTTGAAGTTTGCAAAGTGATTTTTATAAATAAGTCAATGGATTCTCACAACATTCCTGGGAGGCAATTTCTATTATTATCCAGAATTTAAAGGGGAAGAAACAAACTTAAGTAGATAAAGAGACAGTTAACTGACTTGCTTATTGTCATATCTGGTAAGTTTCTGAGGCAGAAATTCCATTTATAACCATTATAACTTTAGACAATATAAAATACCTGGGAATCTACTTGCCAAGGCAAACACAGGAATTACATGAACATTAACTATGAAATATTTTCACATAAATAAAATCAGATCTAAACAATGGCAAAAAACTATTGTCTTTCCTCTTCCTCTCTTCCCTTATTGATTTGCCTGAAGAGAATTTGTCAAGTATATGTCTTGGCTCTTCATGCTCTTATTTTTGAAAGTGAGTTCTCTATCCTATACCTCAAACCCAGCATCTGGGTCACCTCTCTGGAAACCATGAAGGCTTGGCCATGTCCTAGAAGACACAATGACTTCCTTTTTAAATCTGCTATTCCTATGCTTCCTGTAGGGTGGTTCTCTCCTTACCCTTCCCTCTAAATTTCCTCCCCCATGCCCCAGCCTGAAGTCCTAGACATTTCTGATTGGCCTCTGCCCCATTCCCATGATTCCCTCTTTTGGCACTTTCTAATATAGCAGAGTGGAGACATTCTAGGACCAATGCCTAGGACCAGTTTTAGGACACTCCCAAACTCCTCCTCCCACCAACAATCAAATTGTTTTTTTTCCACATTTCTGAAAAAAGAAGATTCACAATAACATGAGAAAAATCTCAATGATCTGGAAAATAGGCTAGTATTCAAGGAACTTGACTTAGGGGAATCACTACCTGCTTATGGATACAATGTGTAAAGGGGTGAGAGAAGTAAGAAGGGATAAGTTTCAACTCTTGGCACTAAATTATGGGCACGACCAGGAGATCGCATAACACAAAGAATAATGAGGCTCTTCAATGTGTCACAATCCCTGTGTATGTGTCTTGGTTCATGAAGCACATTAACCTGAAATCCTCTGTTAAAGTCCTTGTCTCATGCCTGATAATGTTGAAAGATATGATTCCAGACTCTTCATTGTGGAAGCAGATACACAGGACAGGCTTCCCATATAAACTTTGTGATGGGCTATGTCTACCATCCAAGGACAGTCACATTCTGTTCAGAGGAGTTCATAAAAAAAAAAGGTGACCTCTGATATGGAAATGTTAGCCCCAACAACTTGTGCACCATGGCAAACTTGTTGTTCTCAGCAGCAAAGGGACTTCCCATGTTGGAAAAGCCACAGAGGAAGTATGTCCTAATAGACAAGATTTAAAAATTCTGAGTCTAACAGACTTAGTTACCCCTTTAACCTGTAAATGATCATCTTTTAAAAACTTAGCCATCATTCAATTCCATTCCAAATAATTCAACTCCAACATATGGACCCATACTGAGCCCCTCCTTCATGTGGAGAGTTTACAAAGAAGAGAGACTTGGCCCCTCCCTTTTCAAAGGCCTTCATGAATGAATATATCAGTGTGACTTAGCTGCTACAGAGATAGCCAGAGATCCCTTTGTCTCTATAACTTCCTTTGCTGCTTTAATGAGTCATGATTCATTAGCATACAGAGGTGCCTGCTCCACAATCTCTTTTTTATTTTTCAATTTTTATTTTTAATTTTTTTCTGGGCTATACAGGTATTATCACACAAAACATATTTCCATATTACACATTTTTGTAAGTGAATAATCTTATAAAACCAAAAATTGCAAATCATATACTCCTATAAGTAAATTATAAATCATATGCTTTCATTTGCATTTCTACTCCAACAGTACTTTCTCTGGAGGTGGATAGTATTCTTTCTCATAAGTCCCTCAGAATTGTCCTGGTTCATTGCATTGCTGTTAGTAGCAAAGTCTATCACATCTGCCCATTTCACAATATTGCTGTTACTGTGTATAATGTTCTCCTTTTTCTGCTTATTTCACTTTGTATCAGTTCACATAGGTCTTTCCAGCTCTTTCTGAAATTGTCCTCCTTATCATTCCTTACAGTACAATGGTATTCCATCACCATTATATACTACAGTTTGTTCAGGCATTCCTCAATTGAGGGACATCCCATTAGTTTCCAATTCTTTGCCACCATATAATCTCTCTCTCTTTTGAAGCCTTTACAATGCTATCTCTTTGAGGGCAAGGACTGCTTGTGTTTTTACCTTTGCACTGTGTCTGGAATATCATGGATTCTTAATAACTGCTCATTTCTTTGTGGATCTGCAGTCTCTCACTATGTCCAATGCCTGACATCCAGCAGGTGCTTAGGAAGTATATGGGAAGTTGGATCTGAAGATGTTTTCTAGCACTTCTTAGGTTTGAAAATATTATTTCCCTTGGGAATGGCTAAAAAATGTGGTATATGATAGTGATGAAATACTACTATGCTGAAAGAAATGATGATGTGGAGGATTTTTATATGAACTGGGAGAACCTCAGTGAACTGACGCAGAGTGCAATGAGCAGAACCAGGAGAACATTGTACACAGAAAGTAAAACATTGTGAAACAATCCAATGTAATGGATTTTGCTACTAGTAGAAATGCAACAAGCCAGGTCACTCCTGAAGGACTGATGGGAAAGAAGGCTATCCACATTGAGAGAAAGGGCAATGGGAGTAGAAATGCAAATGCAAAACATATGACATCACTTATCACATGTATGTATGGGTATGTGATTTGGGGTTTAAGCTTTAAAAGATAAATCTCTAGCAAAAATGAATAATATGGAAAAAGATATTAAGAGATAACATTTGTACAACCCAGTGCAATTGTCAGCTCTGGGAGTGGGGAGGAAGGAGGGGAGAAAAAGAAAATGAATCATGTAAACATGGGAAAATATTTTTAAAACAAACAAATAAATAAAAATGATTAAAAAAAAGAAAATATTTCTCTTGGTGGGTCACCCTGAAATGATGAGTCTGTCCACTGGTCCTTAAGGGAAGACATACAATCTGTGCAGGTGTTGTCTTTACTTTTGCCCACATGTTAGGTTCAAGTTCTGTTGAAAGTATTCACAACCTCAGTTCTTGCATACCAGGAGTCTGAGGCATTGGCCAAAAGAACTAGCTTTAAATATATATATATACATATATATATATGTATATATATGTATGTGTGTATGTATATTATATTTCTTTGCACTTTGGTCAACTCCCTCCTTCAAGGAAAAATGTACCACAACTTGTTATCTACATATTTATTCATAATGAGAAGCCTCCAAAGGGAAGGGGGTATTTTTCCAGTTTCAGCATTTCACTTTGTAATGTCTTCCCTGAGACTTTTGGCAGCTGCCATTGAAGGGTGACATGTTTCATATTAACCTTGACATGAACCACTCTTATAATCATTTAACAAAACAGGCACCCCACAATGGGGGTAGATTGGATGTACATGAGATCCTATAGGGAGAGGTATCAAAAGGGAAATGGAGTGGCAATCCTATGCCCTTGGCATCATCAGACCTACTGGGCTTCCTGTATTTATAAATCGGTTTGACAGAGAACCCTCCCTTACCAATTCTGACAATGTCTGCCTGTTGCCTGTACAGGTGTTAAATACTATGGTTTTACAGGGAACTCAGAGAGTTGATATTTTTGCCAATGTTTCAGGTTTACTAAAAAACTCTTTGATTTTGTCCTTATCTCATAATGTATCCTAGCACTGTAAGGCAGGTGGTACAGGAAAAGATAGTTGGCAGGGAAGTGTGTGAGACAGGGTCATCCACAGGGGTGAGATATTCCCAGGTGACTATTGCTTTCCATTCTCCACAACTGACAGATTGTGAGTTGGCAGAACTGGCTTGTTAAGTGTTTAAAATTCACTCATGTGAAAGCATAAATATTTTTCATTTTATGATAAAAATTGGTGGCTAGGCATAATAAATCAGACATATGTTAGCTTAACAGTCTTTCACTGACTTCATAAGCAGCCTGCTGAAAGCCTGGCCAGAAGAATCAGAAACGGTGAGTAGGGCAGGTCTGATTGCCAACTGTGCATTATCATGGGACTTAAAGTAAAGCCTTCTTAAGACTCCAAAGCACTCGTATTAATTATTGGAACTGAGAAGTACCTAAGTGTCTAATAGGGGAAAAGAACAAAGACAGACAGACAGACATATGTTAGAGAGATGACAGACAGATCTAAATATCTGTGAGTTGTGGAGAGAGAGAGAGAGAGAGAGAGAGAGAGAGAGAGAGAGAGAGAGAGAGAGAGAGAGAGAGAGAGAGAGAGAGAGAAGAGATCTGTATTGTTGGTAAGGATTAAAAAGACAAGGGAGAGAAAGACCTACAAAGAGATTGCTACTTCCAATATTTACTTGAGGTGAATTATTAAAAATATCACTGTCTGAGCTGAAAAACTAGGATGACTAGGGCATTCTTAGTGATTGGTTTCTATAAATTGAGTCTGACATCACTAGTTGCTATCTCGAGATTTTCTAAAGTATCCGCTTCTTCCAAGGGTTCACTCCCACAGGCCACACCATCTCTCCCAGGAGCATCTGCTCTTTTCAAATCTATGTGCTTTTGGAGGAGACATGAATAAAACATCCTCACTCTAGTTTGGGGAGTAGTAAATGATAGCTGCATCTTCTCCAGGCTCTTCTCTCTAGCTGACACTGTCTAGTGTCAAACACTTTGAGGGACTCTGTTCCATGTGAGCCATGTCATACACAATTAAACTAAAATGGTCCTGACTTTACACGTGTCCAGCCCATACCCTTGTTATATCCAGGGTTACTTCCTTGATACATTCTCACCCATATACCTACTATGGTGTAGGATGGTGCTAGCACAGATTTTGACTAGGTCCTGGAGTCAGAAGGGGATGTTGGCTTCCAAGAATACTATTTCATTCAGTAGTTAGTTATCTTTAGGCCACTTTTGTGAACTTTTGTTATATGAGTCATCACCATCCTTTGTACCTATGGATTGAATATTTATTGTGGTAGAGGCCTTGGAGGTACAACAGAGGGGTCACATCCTTGTACTTGCTGTCCTCACAGCCTGATTAAAAAGAAAGGATGTCAAGGTTTAAAGTCCAAATACCAGTGCATATGTTAACTAGAAGTGAGGAGAATAGTTCCTTCACATGCTCAGTAAAGTGGAAATGTGTCATAAATGCATGCTTATTGACTAACTTAATGTGTGATATTAAGGATATCAACACCTGCTATATTTCAGAAATATTGAAGAAGAGATTCTTGCTCAGATACAATCTGGGATAGATGGCCTCTTTGGTTATTTTAAATTCTGAGTTTCTATAGTCTCCTACCAGGAGGCTAGGACTTTTGAAGACTTATCTGAGATGTTTGATAGGGAAGGCACATTTCTCTAGAGGCAGATAACCTCAAAGGATCATAGTTATTGATACGGAAAGGACCTTCAAGGTCATCTAATCCAACTTTTCATTTTACAGGTGAAGAAAATGAGGGTCCAGGTCACTTAAGGGACATGCCCAGCTTCATGCAAATAAATAAGCATTAGAGATGGAATGTACTCCAAGTTCAAGATTCCAGAGCCAGACCTTTTCTCCATGGTACCACACCACTTTCAAATCCTTTGGATGCTCTGGGGCCAATTATTCTGTGGGCATAGAACCAGACCCACAAGAGCAGACCCATGAGAGGATCTTTCTTCAGCACTATATCTATAGAAGCAAACCAGAAATTTAATGAGAATCATATGAAAGAGTAAACCCTAGCCCAGTAACAGTAAATTAGAGTTCACAGGAACTCATCAATGATACATGAGCATTCCCCTCATGCAAACACCCCAAATTCACCTAGATCAGACATTGTCTAGACTACATCTTTCCCTTGAGTATAAGAATGAGAGGAATGATTATAAATATGCTTTGCTGCTTTAGGTGAATGGTAACCTCTAATCTACCAGTGGAGTAATTATCAAAAAGGGAGAGGAGGATGAGCTCACTGCCTCATCTAGGCTATCTCCACACAATGTTGCCTGCACCCTGGCCTTGTTATCTTGGTCCTCCATTAGAATCTTTGATTCCATTCTGGAATGCCCATCTGTGGTGGAAAGGGGTTAATCTCTATACTATACCTCCCTTTCCCCACATGTGTTATTATTATTATTACTATTATTATTATTATTATTCTCATTCTATGCTTGAGGAAATTGAGGCAGAAATTAAGTAACTTGCCCAGAGTCACACCTTAGAAAGTATCTGAGTCTGGATTTTAACTCTGGTCTTCCTGACTTTAGGTCCAGTGCTCTATCCACTTCTCCATCTAACTGCCTAGCTACCTTGAGGTGAACATCTAACCTATAGTATGTAGATTCTGCTTTCTGCTGTTTCTTGGAAAGTGGGGCAGTAGATTAACAAAAGAGAAAATAGAATTCTTAAGCAATCCCATCTCAGAAAAAGAAATTGAACAAGCCATTAAGGAACTTTCTAAGAAAAAATCCTCAGGGCCAGATGGATTCACAAGTGAATTCTACCAAACATTTAAAGAACAACTAATCCCAATACTATACAAATTATTTGACAAAATAAGCAAAGAAGGAGTTCTATCAAAGTTCTTTATTACACAAACATGGTACTGATTCCAAAGTCAGGCAGAGCAAAAACAGAGAAAGAAAACTACAGGCCAATCTTCTTAATGAATATAGATGCAAAAATCTTAAACAGAATACTAGCAAAAAGACTCCAAGGCGGGGGGGGGGGAGCAGCTGGGTAGCTCAGTGGATTGAGAGCCAGGCCTAGAGACAGGAGGTCCTAGATTCAAATCCAGCCTCAGATACTTCCCAGCTGTGTGACCCTGGGCAAGTCACTTCACCCCCATTGCCCACCCTTACCACTCTTCCACCTATAAGTCAATACACAGAAGTTAAGGGTTTAAAAAAAAGACTCCAGCAAGTGCTAACGAGGATTATTCACTATGATCAAGTGGGATTTATACCAGGAATGCAAGGATGGCTTAATATTAGGAAAACCATCCACATAATTGACTATATCAATAATCAAAACAACAGAAATCACAATTCTCTCAATAGATGCAGAAAAAGCCTTTGACAAAATACAACACCCATTTCTACTGAAAAACACTAGAAATTATAGGAATAGAAGGGTCATTCTTCAAAATAATAAAGAGAATATATTTAAAATGATCAGCAAGTATCATCTGCAATGGGAACAAGTTAAAAGCCTTCCAAATAAGATCAGGAGTGAAACAAGGATGCCCATTATCACCTCTTTTATTCGATATTGTATTAGAAATGCTAGCAGTAGCAATTATAGAAGAAAAAGAAATTGGAGAGATTAAAGTAGTGAGTGAGGAGACTAAACTATCACTCTTTGCAAATGATATGATGGTCTACTTAAAGAATCCCAGAAAATCAACTAAAAGACTAGTGGAAATAATCAGCAACTTTAATAAAGTTGCAGGGTACAAAATAAACCCACACAAATCATCAGCATTTCTATAAATTTCCAACAAAACTCAGCAGCAGGAGTTAGAAAGAGAAACTCCATTTAAAATCTCTCTATACAATATAAAATATTTAGAAATCTATCAGCCAAAAAAACCCACAGGAATTATTTGAACACAACTACAAAACACTTTTCACACAATTAAAACTAGATCTAAACATTATCTACTCCTGGGTAGGATAAACTAATATAATAAAAATGATAATACCACCCAAAATAATCTACTTATTCAGTACCATACGTATCAAACTACCAATTTTTTTAGAGAATTAGAAAAAATTATAATAAAGTTCAACTGGAAGAACAAAAGATCAAGACTATCAAGGGAAATAATGAAAAAAAATGTGAATGATGGGGGATCTAACAGCACCAGATCTTAAACTGTACTATAAAGCAGTGGTCATCAAAACAATACAGTACTGGCAAAGAGACAGAAGGGAGGATCAATGGAATAGACTAGGGGTAAATGACCTCAGTAAGCTAACATTCGATAAACCCAAAAACCTAAGTTTTTGGGACAAGAACTCACTATTTGACAAAAACTGCTGGGAAAATTGGAAAACAGTAGGAGGAAAATTTGGTTTAGATCAACGTCTTACACCCTATACCAAGATAAATTCAAAATGACTTAAATATAAAGAGTGAACTCATAAATAAATTATGTGAACATAGATTAATATACCTGTTAGATCTGTGGGAAAGGAAGGAATTTAAGACCAAGCAAGAGATAGAAAAACTTGCAAAATGTAAAATGAATGACTTTGATTATATCAAATTAGAAAGTTTTTGTACAAACAAAACAAATGAAACCAAAATAAAAAGGAAAGCAACAAACTGAGAGAACACTTTTATAACAAAACTCTCTAACAAACGTTTAATTTCCCAAATATATAAAGAAGTCAAATCTACAAAAAATGAAGACATTCCTGAATCGACAAATGGTCAAGGGTCACAGGATGAAATCAAAACTATCAATAAGCACATGAAAAATTGTTTAAAATCTCTCCTGAATAAAGAAATGCAAATTAAAAGAACTCTGAGGTAAGCACCTCAAACCTAGCAGATTGGCCAATATGACAGGAAAGGAAAGTGATAAATGTTGGAGGAGATGGCAAAACTGGGACACTAATACACTGCTGGTGGAGTTGAGGATTGGTCCAGCCATTCTGGATGGCAATTTGGAACTATGCCCAAAGGACTTTAAATAAACTTTTTTGATCTAGCCATACCACTGCTGGATTTGTACCCCAAAGAGATAAGGAAAAAGACTTGTACAAAAATACTCATAGCTGCACTCTTTTTGGTGGTTAAAATTAGAAAATGAGGTGGGTGTACAGCGATTGGGGAACTGCTGAATAAATTGTGGTATATGTTGGTGATGGAATATTATTGTGCTGAAAGGAATAAAGAAATGGAGGAATTCCATGTGAACTGGAACAACCTCCAGGAATTGATGCAGAGTGAAAAGAGAACAAGGAGAACCTTATACACTGTGGCACAACAAAATGAACTTTTCTACCAATAGCAATGCAATGACCCAGGGCAATCCAGAGGAATTTAGGAGAAAGTCTGCTATCCACATCCAGAAAAAGAACTGTGAGAGCAGAAATGCAGAAGAAAAACATATAATCGATCACGTAGTTAGATGGGGATACTACTGGGATTTTGATGTTAAAAGATCACTCTACTGCAAATATGAATAACATATAAATAGGTTTTGAACAATGATACATGTATAACCCAGTGGAATTGCTTATTGGCTTTGGGGGGGGGGAGAAGTGAGGAGGAATCATGAATCATGTAACCATGGAAAATTTTTCTTAAGCAATAAAATGATAAAAGATTTTTAAAAGATTAAAAAAAAGAAAAAGAAAAAAGAAAGTGGGGTGGTATTTGTCCTTCTCAAGTCCCATGGCACCAGGTCCAATCTCCCTGGCCTTTCTTAATTAATGACAATGGTTTGCAAATACATGCTCCCAGTTTTTTAAATAGCAGGTGGTTCATTTAAGCATAGGGATTAGGACTTTCTAGTGCAAATGGAGACAAGGAAGTTGAGGCTACAGGGCTTGGCAACTGATTGGTTTGGGGTATTGAGAGGACCATCAAAGAGGATACCTAGTGTTCAAGCCTAAGTGGCCTGGAGGATATGATACCATCAACCTAAATCTAAAACAATTCCAATTTCTGTCTCCAGAAAATCATGAAAACTGAACTTAGTTTTAACTCATATAATGATTTTTGAGACGGCATCATCTCTCCTTTTTTGCTTTGCCAGTGTTGAAATGATCCTAGGTCAAAAGCAATAGATTTATTATGACTAGAATACAATATAAACATATGCTATGAGCAAAGGGGAGGGGAGGTAGCCTGGAGGCTCATTTATCCCAGTGGGCCATGATTCTGCGTTGGGGAGGTAAAACAGAAATCTGGATGGAAATATGAACATGCTGCTATTGCATTGGGACCGTATTACTTTTAAATTAATTGACAGAAACTAGAAACAGCAATGTGCAAAGTTCAGGTTATGATGACAGTTTCTTCTTTCTCTCAACGAAGTCAGTAATGTAGCCATTTGCACAATGTCACAAATGCAGCAAATTAGAAGGTGAGTCCATTTATGTCCCTAGCTGTACCTGCTGAAATTGGCATATAACCATATTTAATAATAACGTGACATGGCCTGGACAGTGAGGAACATTGATTAGTCTGAGAAAATAGAAGCTCATTAAGTTTAAGTTGTAAGAGACTACTGGAAGCAAAGCTCATGGATTATGGACAAACAACATATGCTTCGGGAGAGTTGAGTGATTCATAGGAAAGTATAAATTATCTATTCCCACAGAGAAGCATGTCATTAATATCCCTTTCCTCTCCTCCCCTCCTTTTTCTTATTATATAATACATTCATGCAGAGTGGTACAGTAGAGAGGTAGCAGGAAGAAAATCCAGAGATATCTGTGTTTAAATCTCTGCTCTAATCCTTAGTTATTACATGAGTAAGTATATAATGCCTATGACACTCTGTTTTCGCATAAATCAGAAGGATTGCTAAATCACTGGATGATGGAATTAAGATCCCCCTGCCTTGACTTCTGAAAAGTCCCATACAAACTAGATCAATGTGACAATTTGAAAAAGGAAAAAATGAGAAAAATGCATAGTTTAACACTAGGTTTAAAAAAATCAAATTAGAAAGTTTAGGGACATATGTGTACATAGATGATCTTGTTGAAAAAAAGATAAAAAGTCTGGGAAATTGTAATGGAGTATAAGCTAAATGATTCAACAATATAATGCAACAATCAAAATATCCTGGCCAGTCTTCATTAAAGCATGTATATAATGAGAGATTAAATAATGTAACTGTATTCTGCCCTGCTAAGATAACATTTGGAATACCATGTCTGGTTTTGAATACCCATTTTAGGAAAGACATGTTGAAGAGGGCAAGTTAGAAATTAATCAGACAAGAACATGTTCATGGAATGTGGTTGAGACACTGATGGATGTTTACTCTAGAAAAATCTTTTCTTAAACTGTTCCACTTTTCCTTCTTCCTTATTACCTTTTTTAAAAATTTAAACCCTTAACTTCTGTGTATTGGCTCCTAGGTGAAAGAGTGGTAAAGGTGGGCAATGGGGGTCAAGTGACTTGCCCAGGGTCATACAGCTGGGAAGTGTCTGAGGCCGGATTTGAACCTAGGACCTCCTGTCTCTATGCCTGACTCTCAATCCACTGAGCTACTCAGCTGCCCCTCCCTATTACCTTTTGAGGGTGCCACCACAGTCACCCCAGCTCACCTTAGCTATCATCATCATTTTCACTAACTAAATTTCTAATCTGTTACCACTTCCTTTGTAACATCTCACCTATGTGAGATGTCCTCTCCTCTGACACAGCTACCATCCATATGTAGGCCCTCATCAGTACTCATCTGGAGTATGACCATAGTCTTCTGGTTGTCCTTCTTGCCTCAGTCTAATCCCTAGACCAGTTCAGTTTCTACTCAACTCTCAATGTGATTCGCCTCAAGAGCAAGTCTGATCATGTTATCCCATCCATCAACTCAGTAAATTCCAGTGGTTCCCTATTGCCTCCGTAATAAAATATAAAATCCTCTGTTTGGCTTTTGAAACGCTTCACAGTCTGGTTCTCTCCTACCTTTCTGATGATTTTCTTACTCTTTACTCCCTTCCATGAGCTTTCCCATTCAGGAATAATAGACTCCAATTCTTGACTTGCTGCAATTTCACTGGCTGTTGCCTGCCCCTGGAACTCTCCTCATCTGGCTTCCCTGGCTTCCCTTGAGACGCAGCACAAATCTCACCTTCTTCAAGAGGCTTCTCTCTTTGATCTCACTCTGAAGTTACTTTCCCTTTACCCTCTTTATATATTATAAATATGTTGTTTTATAGCAAGAATCTTTAGTGAGAATGTCCAGGCTTATTTAAGGGGAAAATCATATCAACCCAGAAATGACAAACTCAGTGTTCTGGTGATTATTGTTGGCTATTATTTACTTCTTAGCCTCTAGAACAGATGTAGTCAGGTTGGGCAAGAACAGCCACAAAATGTGTTCTTTTAGACAGAGGGAGAAGAACTTCAGTTAGTGAACAGAAGGAGTTTTTATGAGTTGCATCATATATATTGGGTACCCTTGTATTCCTCTCTCCCCAATCCTCCTCTGCTCTGAGGGAAACCCTTAGTCTGGAGGCGTAAATAAAATTGTTCCACATAAATCTGAGTTGGGGTGGGACTGGACTATTGGGAACAGAATACTCTACTAAGGAGACTGGCATTTCCAGAACAATAAATTCAAAGCAAACCTTGAGAGCAGATAGAGGTGAAAGATTGGCAAGACTGGTGATCCCTGGGGTCCCTGTCTCGTCTTGCTTGGTTAGATCTTGTGCTACAGTAAGAAATGAAATCCATACAGTAAACATGAGGAGTCCACATTCAGAATTTTCCAAATATGCATCTTTGTTTCTAAGGTGTATTACTGCTGAGAAATATTTAGATGGAATAATAGAAATAATGTGAATCATCTCAAAAGCTTATTAGAAGCACAACTTTCTCTCCCAAAGGAATGCTTTTACTTAATATTCATTCTAAATGAATGGGAGAGGAATTCACAATATATTCCTTGCCAGGATAATTGTTCCCAGAGAAGGAAACATTTGTTATTCTAAAATTATTCATTGCAAATTTCTCCTAGATTCCATCAGAAAGAACTTCTGAGAACCTACAGGGTGCAGTCAGTCAGTAAATACTTATTATGGACCTACTATGTACTAGGAACTGTGGTCAGCATTTAGGATACAAAGACAGACAAAAAAAGGCCTTGTCTTTAAGGATCTCACAATGAAACAATATGCAAACAACTATTTACAAAGAAGACAGGGATAGTCAGGCCTGGAGATGGGAGGTCCTAGTGCAAATTTGCCCTCAGATGCTTCCTGCCTGCAAGCCACTTAATCCTAATTGTCTTTCCCTTTCCACTTTTCTACCTTGGAACCAATGCACATAATTGATACCAAAAAAGAAAATAAGGATTTTAGGGGAAATAAGAAGAATAGGGAAAGGCTTCTCATAGAAGGTGAAATTTTGACCTGGATTTGATTTTATCTCTGTAATATCTCAAATACACCACCTTCTCTCCTCTGAATCTATCATCCCCTATTGCATGTCCTAATCACCTCACACCTAGAGTATTGCAATATTCTGAAGGCTCCTCTCTGTCTCAAGTTTCTCCCCATCCTTTATTGCCTCTAGTGTCCAATACAAAATTGTGTTTGGTATTAAAAGCCCTTTCCATGAGCTCCCTCCTGGCAGGATGGTCTTCTTATACCATCCATCCCTCCACTACTCTTCAGTCCAGTGATACTGGCCTCCCTGGTGCTCCTTGAACAAGACACAATTTTTTGCTCCAGGCATCTATAGTTAGACTCTCCTCCAGGGTTAGACTGCTTTTCCTCCTCACCTGGCTTCCATCAAACCCTATGTTGATTATTTTCTAATTTCTCATGTCTATGGCTTCTTTGCATACATTTGTTTTCATTAGATGGTGAGCTTCTTGAAGGCAGGGACTGGCCTTTGATTTTCTTTGTCTTCCCAGCATTTGGCACAGTGTTTTGCACAAATTAGGTCTCTAATAAAAGCTTATTGATTGTCCGACTTAGAGGAAGTTAAAAGTTGGAGAAGAGGGAGGAGAGTATCCTATGCATAGGGAATAGCCAGTAAAAATGTTCAAGTCAGGACATGGTCTTATTTAAGGGACAGCAAGGAACCCAATGTCACTGGATTGGAGTACTTGACAGGTGTATAAAGACTGGAAAGGTAGGAGGAGGCTTTGAATGCTATTTGTTCCCATGTTATCTCCTCCATTAGATTATAAGCTCCTTGAAGACAAGGAATCTCTTTTTTTTTGCACACCCTCCTTCCCCCAGTGCTTAGTACAGAGCCTGGTACATGTTAGACACTTAATGAATGTTTATTGATTGAATCATTGATCAATACATTTTGAATTTAGTTAAATAACTAAAAATGTCAACATAAAACACCAAAATAGAACTTCTAAATAATAATAATAATAACAATAACAATAATATAAACATAAAAATAGAACTTCTAAAAATCAAAGAACAGACTAAAATAGAAAAAAATGCTAGATTGATAAATAAAACTAGAAGCTTTTGAAAACATAGCAAAATAGATAGAAAAGGTAAGAGATTGAGAGATGAGGAGGTGGAGGAGGAGGAGGAGGAGGAAAAGGAAGAGAGAGGAACTGCTTATATAATTGTGGAATAGCTTAACAGACAGAGACAGAGAGAAAATGAGAGAGATACAGAGGGAAAAGGAGGAAAAAGAGGGAGATGGAGAGAAACAAATGACCAGGATTAAAAATGAAAAAAGAGAAAATAATAAAAAATGAAATTGAAATATTTTGCCAATTATATGCCAACAAAACTTTCATTTAAAAGGAAATGAATGTCTAGAAATACCAAATACCTAAATTAGAAGGAAAAAAAAGGGTTATTGATAGTTAAGTTTCAGAAAAAAAAGGAATTTAATAAATTGTATATAACCTCCAAGGAGAAGAGGGGTGACAAACCAGATGGATTGATATGTGAATTCTATGAAAATTCAAATTGAAAATGATTCTGTTATATAAACTGTTCAAGAAGAGGGAAAAGAAGGGATCTTCCTAAATCTTATCTGTGCTACAAACATGGCTATGGGGCCTAAACCAAAGACAAATAAAGAAAACTACCAACAAATATCCCTAATGAATATTGACACACATTTTAAAAATATTGGCAAATAGGTTATATCAACATATTTAAAAGATTATCTGTTATATAAGCATACATTTAGTCAGAATGAGTTAAATATTAGGAAAATTAAATATAATGGACCATATTAAATAGCAAGAACAGTCAAAACCACATGATTATTTCCATAGATGCAGAGAGAGTTTTGATCAGAATAAATCTCAGAATTTTTTTCTATTAAAAAAATCCAAGGGGACAGCTGGGTAGCTCAGTGGATTGAGAGCCAGGCCTAGAGATGGGAGGTCCTAGGTTCAAATCTGATCTTAGATACTTCCCAGTTGTGTGACTTTGGGCAAGTCACTTAACCCTCACTGCCTAGTCCTTACCACTCTTCTGCCTTGGAATCAATATTGTGTATTGATTCCAAGGCAGAAGGTAAGGGTTTAAAAAAATTAAATTAAAAAATCCAAAATCATACGACTTGGACATTTTCCCATAGTAAATTATATTTTTCTAAAACATGGAAGGATCATTTAATATAATAAAGATAAAATAAGGCAATTCAAAAAATCAGATGTGAAATAAGTATATTACTTTTGTTTTATACTGTAAAAGAAATTCTGGCTATAACAATAGGACAAGAAAACAAATTGAATGAGTAAACAGAGGCAAAGAGAAAGCAAAATTATTATTTTATGATTCACATAAAATCTTTGAGAGTTAACTGAACTCATTGAAACAATAATTTCAGCAAAGTAGTGGGATATAATATAAACCCACATAAATTACCAGCCTTTCCACAGAGTATGAAAACCAAAAACAAGCAGAAAGAAATAGCGAGATTTCATCCAAAATACCTTCAGAACCTCAAAAATGTTTAGGATTCTACCTATGAAGACACATGTATTTGAATATAACCAAGATGAGTTATCTATCAACATAAAGAGGATCTAAATAAGTAGGAACATATTAAAAACATATTAAATATTTGGTCAAAACAATATTAAAAATAATGATAGTAATACCTAAATTTAGTTATTTAGTACTATAGCAAATTACTAATGGATTGTTTTAGAAATCTAGAAAAAACTCAAAAAATTCCTCTGAAGGAACAAAAAGACATTTTATTTCTTACATAATTATTTCTTAAGGGAAAAAATAAAAATAGTGTAAAGGAAGAGATTTAGAAGTAAAGGATTTCAAATTGGATAAAACAATTTCTAAAAAGTTCCTCAACAAAATCATTTGGTTCTGATTAAATTTGAAAAGGCAAAAAGTTAGCAGGTCTATACCTAGGTATAATGTATGTATATATATGTATATATATATATATATATATATATATATGTGTGTGTATATATATATGCACACCTATTCATATGGATGTTCTTTCTCTGATAAGAGTTTGATGTTCATTATCTATGTATTGGGAACTGATATAAGTTTATAGGAACAAAAGCCATTTTCTAATACAAGAGAACATGTCAGTTCTCAAGCTATCAGTGAACATATATATATATATATGCATATATATATATATGCATATATATAATATAAAAGCCCCAAATCACTAAACCAACTCTGAAATTCAACATCATCCCTCCAAGATTGTCAAAGACAACAAAAAATGGAAAATGACCATTGTTGGCAGAGCTATAGAAAGACAGGAACATCAGTGCACTGCTGGCAGAGCTCGAAATGATTCCAGTCATTCCATAAAAAAAGTTTAGAATTTTGCCCTGAAGGGCACTACATTGTGTGTACTATTTGAAACAGCAAAACCACCATGTAATTCTACCCCAAAGAGAGCAAAGAAAGAGGGAAAAGTAACAACAGGTCTCCAAAAACAGCAAAGAAATGAAAACAAAGGAAATATCCATAAGTTGGAGAACTAGGGGGAAGGGGAGGAAGAAAGGAAGAAAGGAAGGGAATAAGCATTTATGTGCCAAGCACTGCTTGGTGCTTTACAGATATTATCTCATTCGATCCTCAAAACAACCCTGAGCAGTAAGTATTGTTATGTTTCCCATTTTATAATTGGAAAAACTGAGGTAGACAGAAGTTAAGTTACCCAGAATCACACTACTAATATTTGGGACTGAATTTGGAATCAGGTGATTTTGGGTCCTGCATTCTATCCACTGCTCTCCACCTAGTTATTCTTGGGCAGAAAAATAATTGAATGCAATTGTAGTGGGATACTATACCAAAAGGGATTATTTTACAAAGCCATAGTTAACCTCCTATAAAATAACACAGATTGAAGCAAACAAAAACAATTTATAAAATGATAATTTTGCAAAGAAAAACATCTTGAAAAGAATTTAAAGCATCTTAAAAATCCAGAGATGGGGGGGTGGGTGGAAAGGAAGGTCCAAACAAAGCAAGACAGCTTTGAAAGGAATATGCTGAATTTTTAAATATACGTAAAAGAAAAAATCAGATTGTAAGTAATAATAGAGAATCATGTTTTCACCTATCATCTGTTTCTGTTCTTTGAATTTGGAAATGTTTTCTTTTTTTGACTTAAATAGTTTATTGTTGTTATTAACATAAAAATGATAATAAATTATTCAATAAGACACGATTTCATTGATTTGATTCTCTAGACCAGTGATGGGCAAACTACAGCCTGCGGGCCAGATGTGGCCCCTTGATATGTTCTATCAGGCTGTCTGACATTATTCGTAATCTGAGGAATACGAGTAGGATACAATATAATGAAACTTCAAAAGAGTTGCCTTAGAAACTGACAGATGAGCATTTCCTTTCCTTTGGCCCCCTCATTAAAAAGTGCCCATCACTGCTCTAGACAGCCAATTTCGTAAATTTTAATAACTCTAGCATCATAGTTTCAAAGGTTTAAAGCTGGGAGGTTCCTAGTTGAAAAATTGTCTTAGAGGACTTGCAGTCTCCCCAAACATTTGTCTAATCATGGTGATGAACCTCTTCAAAATTGGTGTGATTGACCTTCTTATAACAAACCCACAGTCTACCTCTGGGCTTCCATTTAAAAGCTTTCCCCATGGAAAGGAAAACATTCTGGCTTGTGGCTTCATTGGCTTGGCCTTTCGGAATCCGATTTCACATTCACAGTGAATCCTTGAGTAAAAGAACTAATTTTAATAACTTTATTGATGCCCTTTCAGTCATGGCCACGCTCCCATCTGCTCTAGATTGAATATTGTTGTATGAAAAGGCAAAACAATCAAGCAAACATACCTGACAAAAAGCATTTATCTGACCAAAGATCCAGTAGCCTTTCCAAATAGGTCTCTGCTTCTCAACCTGGTGGAGAAAGTTTGATTCATTGTCTATCTTCAATGACTTTCATTGGTTTTCCAGTTACTCAGAACTCAGTTTTCTTTGAGTGATTTTCTTATTTACATTTTTGTAACTCCTTCATGCCCATTTTTTCCTCATGGTTCTGCTTACTAAATGTGAACCAGTGTGCCATTTTCTCATGGGCCTAACAACCTTAAATGTTCCTATTCTTTGTTACTCTCACACATTTGAGTGGCACAAGGCAAAAGCTCAGAGTTATTTTAAATGCTTTTTCTCTTATGATTAGACTAATGGTTTTTCCCCTTCCCCTTATGCTTTGTCTTTCCCTGGTTTATCAAGAGCTTACAGTTCCAAAAAGGAGTCTGAGGGAAAATCTTTTTCCACTTTTTTGCTAATTTGGGAATTTCACATTTTTGTAGATACTTATTAGTTATCTTGGGTAGGCATATAATTATTTGTAGTAGTTTCTGAAAATTATTTTACTGCTTCTGTTATTAATTCACTTTGTTCATTAAAAATTAATACTTTGGGGGTTTCCGGGTTAAGATGGCGGCAGAGTAAAAAGCAGCTCTTAACCTCTCCTGACCGAAACACACAAAACTCCTCAAGGGGACATAAAAACAAGTCCAGACGAACGGAGGAACCCCACAACAGGGTGCAGCATGGAAGGTACGTGGAATTGGGACACCCACTCCCACCCCCTCCACATACACCACCTATAGCGCTGAAGCCAGTTAAAAAGAAATAGAGCAAGTTTGGGGCACCCATCGAGTCATTGGCAGCTCCATGGCCTATTCCTGAGAGCAGCATGATTTGGGACCCCAATAAGCCAAAGAACACACACGAAATCTGAGTGCGGGAGCAGAGCACAGGAGCGATGGAGGCGTGGGTGGAGGCAGACACAGCCACTAGCTAAAGCTCTGAAACCCTAAGTGGGGAACCAGCGTAGGTGGGTATACGACTGTGGAAGCAGCGCACTGAAACTTGTAAAGAAACCTCCGGCAGAGGATCAAGCAAGGGGGTCCACCAGGGGGCTTGACCTTGGAAAAAACCAGAACTCAGACCTCAGGAGCCAAAAGACCGTGGACAGACCTCGAGCGCGAGGATAAAGCTGAGAAGCTGCTGGGCTAATGATGGCTACCCAGACTCAGGAAGTTCAGAAGAAAAAGATAAACAAGAAAAAGAAGTCTTTAACACTCGACAACTTTTACACAGAGAAAATCCAGACAACCGAGCAAACAGAGGAGGAGAACAAACAAGCATCCAGACCCTCCTCAAATAAGGAAAACGGGTCACAAGCTATGGAAGAGTTCAAAACTGAGATTCTGAGGAAGATGGAAGAGATCTGGCAAGAAAATAACAGTTTAAAAGGTAGAATCTTGCAATTGGAAAGTGAGGCTCAGAAATCAAATGAACTGATAAGCAAAGTGAACCAGATTGAAAAAGAAAACCAAAAGTTCATAGCTGAAAAGGAAAAGTTTAGAGCCGAAAACCAGTCCCTAAAGGCTAGAATTGAGCAATTAGAAGCTAATGATCTCTCAAGACAACAAGAACAAATAAAACAAAGTCAAAAGACTGAAAAAATAGAAGGAAATACGAAATATCTCAATGAGAGAGTGACAGACCAAGAAAACCGGTCTAGAAGAGACAATTTGGGAATAATTGGTCTTCCAGAAAAACCAGAAATTAATAGAAACCTGGACTCCATACTAAAAGAAATTATTCAGCAAAATTGCCCTGAAGTCCTACAACAAGAGGGCAATATAGACATAGAAAGGATTCATAGAACACCCACCACATTCAATCCAGAGAAGAAAATGGCCAGAAATATAATTGCCAAATTCAAGAGCTTTCAAGCAAAGGAAAAAATCTTACAAGAAGCCAGAGACAATTCAAATATCAAGGAACACCAATCAGGATCACACAGGATCTGGCAGCCTCCACGCTAAAAGACCGTAAGGCTTGGAATACAATATTCAGAAAGGCAAGAGAGCTGGGCCTGCAACCACGGATCAACTACCCATCAAAATTGACTATATATTTCCAGGGGAAAGTATGGGCATTCAACAAAATTGAAGAATTCCAGGTATTTGCACAGAAAAGACCAGGGCTAAATGGAAAGTTTGATATCCAACCACAAAAATCGAGAGAAACATGAAAAGGTAAATAAGAAACAGAGGGGAAAGAAAGAAAACTTATAATTTTTAAATTTGCCTTTTTAAGGGCCTCAGTAAGATCTAATTATATGTATTCCTATGTAGAGAAATGTTATGTATAATTCTCTGTAGTGAACTCTATTCACTATTATAGTACCCACATAGTAATCAGAAGAATAATTCACAGGGTGAGGGTGGAACACTAAATAATCTAAGATGACATGGGGGATGGGAAAGAGGGGGTGAATAGCAGGGGACACCAAGAGAAACTAGAGTGAATAAGAAAAATAGGATATTCTATTACACACAAAGAGGGCATGGGAGGGAGAGGGGACAAATACTATTATAAGAAGGAGAGGAGGAGAGCATTAAGAGGTAATAATCAACCTTTCTCTCAGTGTAATCAACCCGGAGAGGGAAGAGTAGCTATACTATCCATTGGGACATAAAACTCTTATCTAACCCTTCTGAGAAAGTCAGAAGGGATAAATCAAGGGAAACCGGGGAGTGGGGAGGTCAAAAAAAGGGAGGGGAGAAGAAGAGGGAGGGAATTCATAAGGCCGTTAAAAACAAAAAGGGGGGGATAAAGGAGAGGGTAGAAAGGAAAGTCAATCAAGGGAGGGATAAGGAATAGGGTCTTAATAGCAAACCACTTGTTTTAAAGGAAATATTTTAAGGAGAAGGGGTAGGAATAGGGGAGGAAACGAAAATGTCAGCAAATGCACAACTGATGATTATAACTCTGAATGTGAATGGGATGAACTCACCCATAAAACGGAAGCAAATAGCAGAGTAGATTAGAAACCAAAATCCTACCATATGTTGTCTATAAGAAACACATATGAGACGGGTGGACATATACAAGTTTAAGGTTCAGGGCTTGAGCAAAATCTTTTGGGCATCAAATGAGAAAAAGAAGGCAGGAGTGGCTATTATGATTTCTGACAAAGCCAAAGTAAAAATAGATATGATTAAAAAAGACAGGGAAGGTCATTACATCCAGATTAAAGGCAGTATAAACAATGAGGAAATAACACTGCTCAATATGTATGCACCAAGTGGCATAGCACCCAAATTCATAAAGGAGAAACTGGCAGAGCTCAAGAAGGAAATAGATAG
>NC_058135.1:17799217-17819419 GCF_016433145.1 Gracilinanus agilis | reverse complement strand
CTTTTGTACAAACAAAAACAATGTAGTCAAAATCAGAAGGGAAACAACAAATTGGGAAAAATTCTTTATAATGAAAAACTCTGACAGGGGTCTAAATACTCAAATATACAAGGAGTTAAAGCAATTGTATAAAAAATCAAACCATTCCCCAATTAACAAATGGGCAAGAGACATGAATAGGCAATTTTCAGGTAAAGAAATCAAAGGTATCAATAAGCACATGAGAAAGTGTTCCAAATCTCTAATAATCAGAGAAATGCAAATCAAAACAACTCTGAGGTATCACCTCACACCTAGCAGATTGGCTAAAATGAAAGACGGGGAGAGTAATGAATGTTGGAGGGGATGTGGCAAAATTGGGACATTAATGCATTGCTGGTGGAGTTGTGAACTGATCCAGCCATTCTGGCTGGCAATTTGGAATCATGCTCAAGGGGCTATAAAAGAATGCCTGCCCTTTGATCCAGCCATACCATTGTTGGGTTTGTACCCCAAAGAGATCATAGATAAACAGACTTGTACAAAAATATTTATAGCTGCGCTTTTTGTGGTGGCAACAAACTGGAAAAGGAGGGTATGTCCTTCAATTGGGGAATGGCTGAACAAACTGTGGTATATGCTGGTGATGGAATACTATTGTGCTAAAAGGAATAATAAACTGGAGGAGTTCCAGGCGAACTGGAGAGACCTCCAGGAACTGATGCAGAGCGAAAAGAGCAGAGCCAGAAGAACATTGTACACAGAGACTGATATACTGTGTTAAAATCGAATGTAATGGGCTTCTGTACCAGCAACAATGCAATGACCCAGGACAGCTCTGAGGGATTTATGGTAAAGAACACTACCTACATTCAGAGGAAGAACTGCAGGAGAGGAAACATATAAGAAAAGCAACTGCTTGAACGCATGGGTCGGGGTGGACATGATTGGGGATGTGGACTCGAAACTACCACACCAATGCAACCACCAACAATTTGGAAATAGGTCTTGATCAAGGACACATGACAAAACCAGTGGAAATGTGCGTCGGCCATGGGTGGGGGGAGTGCGGGGCGTGAAGGGGAAAGTAGGAGCATGAACCATGTAACCATGTTAAAAATGATTATTAATAAATGTTTAAATTTAAAAAAAATAAAAAATTAATACTTTGTTTTTCTTGCTTTGCTTTATTCAGTTTGCCAATGGATGCTCTAAAAAATAACAACCACAAAAGAGCTCGTCTTAAAATTAGCTCTTTAGTGTTTGATTTTCAAGTTTCTCAATTTCTCCTCTAATTTTCTATCCCTTTTTTCTTTTGTACTTGTGGGAGGTTTCTAATTTATTTCTTTTCTAGTGTGTTAAATTGCATGTCCAGTTTACTGGTCCTCTCTTTTTTCTGTGTTACTAATAAACATTTTAAGAGATTAAGAATATTCTCTTTTGAAGAGCTTGGTCCCATAATTTTGAGATGCTGCTACATTGCTGTCTTTTTATTAATGGAATTACTTATTATTTTTATAATTTGTTTTTGTACAATTTCGTTATTCAGAATCTGAAGCAACTTGGCATGCCTTGGATAAATTAGTTTCCGCTTTACCTATTTGTTTCTGAGGTGCTTCAAAAGCATTCTTAGGAGTAGATCAGAATATCCTGTCTGTTCCTGGCTCTGCTCCTGCCACAGAGGAGGCATTTGGAGGACTTTGGGGATTCCTCATGATCTGCAAAAAAGTGCAGGGTGTAGTTACAGCAGCAGTGAAAAGCTTGGGATAACGAATGAAAAAAGGTTTATAAAAGAAAGAATATAATTACTTATCCCAAGTGGAAAAAAACTGATGCACACTGATGATTACTTCCTAATAGTTTGACATCAGTGCCTGCACTTGGATTTGATCTCCCCTAAGAAAATGTTCCAAACTTTTAGAACAGAAATTCCAGAGCACTAATGGAAGAATATTAGAATAAGGGGGTTTTCATAAGAAGAATTCTTTTATAAGATTTTTCTTCTTCTTTGCTAAATATTTTGTCATTATTGGTGGTGATAATTTTCTTTAAGATAGGCTAATGTATGTGCACTACTTATGATATGTTCTTACCTGGTCTTTGGATCAATGGACTACAAACTGGGAAGAATAAAGTAGATAATCTATCTCAAAATCCCTTATTGTCTCTTTGGAGGGAAAAAAAGATGTGGATATGTGTACACATAAACATGCATGAAACTATAATGCATTTAAATTCTTTTAAATTCTGTTATTATTATCTCTTTTCTTCTGCTTTATGGTGTACAGATAGAAATAGACCAGGGACATTATTATTCCACTATTATTCATTTCTGTTTCATATTCTATAATTTATTGCACTGGTGCATAAAATAGTTTCTTTTGTAGTTGTAATTATTATCATTATTAGTATTATTGTTAATTTATTAGGGATCTTTCTTATGGCTATTCCCATTCAGAGAGTCATCAGGCAAGGATTATTTGGTCTCCAGGTTTCTTTTTTTTCTGATTTAGCTATCCAGGTTAGCGTTCTCCCCTTTCCTTCTCTCCCTATTTATCAGCTTCATTCCCAATGCTGCCTGCTCTATGCAAGAACAAATAAGGGACTATCTTCCTTGAGAAGGTGATACCATTTGTCAGATAAAACTGCATATAAAGCTGCATTCCTAGGTCAAAGTCACTAAACAAGGTCACTATGTTTGAATGGGTTGATTAATTTTTCACCTATAACAAATGCAATTTTCCTCTCTTAGAAAGGGGTCTGGATTAGTTTATGCCACTATATCAGACTATTCTTTTACATCATACATTATACTTTGTGTTGGATCTTTGATGTTAGGCAGTTTTATAATAGCCAAATTTTCTAATATTTTCTTCAGTCAAATTCAATGGCAAATGAGAAATTATCAGATAATGAAGAGGAAACCTACCAGGGATGGGCATGTTCATAATGTCATTTATCAGCACTGAAAGTGTGAACTACTCTATTAGAAAGGAGAATCTGAAATCATTAACATTTGGCTTGGCCTCATATATTTTCTTGACAACACCTGATGTATTTAACTATGTTTTATTTGTAAGTATTCATGTTCTAAGACAGATAGATGATAGATACATGCAAGTGAAACTTTAGCTGAGCCTTGAAGAAAGCCAGGGAAGCTAAGAAAAGGAGATGAAGAGGAAGAATATTTCAGACATGGGACACAGCCAGTGAAAATGCACAGAGTGGGGAGATGGAATGTCTTGTGTGAAGAAAAAGTAAGGAAGTTGATCTTACTGTATCATAGAATACTATATTTATCTTGCATAATTTTCATAAGTCTGATAATCAAATACATCTAGGATACTAATAGACCAAAAACTATCCCTTAATAGATAATTAGACAAAGGATATTAAGAAACAATTCTCAAAAGAAAAATTGCCAAGTACTCTTAAACATAAAAGATGGCTCCAAATCATTAATAAAAAGAAAAATATAGGTCAAAACTCCCTGAATTTTCACCTCACATCCAGCAAATTCAGAAAGACTAAAAAGGGAAGGAAGGAAGGAAGGTGAGAAGCATTTATTTAGTGCCTACTATGTGCCAGTCACTGTGCTAAGTACTTAAGAAATATTATCTTATTTGATCTTCATAAGAACCCTGTAAGGTAGGCACGCATGTTCACCATCTTACAATTAAGGAAACTGAGGCAGACAGTGGTTAAATGACTTACCCAGGGTAAGTCAGTTTCTTGTTTTTGTACTTGCTGAATCTTCCCAGGAGAATGTAAATTTCTTGAGAGCAGAGACTGTTCTCTGTTTTACTTCCTCTCACCCAATGTTGATTTTAGGGTAATTAATAAATGTTTTTGGACTTGATTGTTGAATTATAAAATCTCCAACTGAGGTTCAGGTGACATTTTTTGATACCTGAGAATGCTGGCAAATGTAGCCTATGCCTGTCTCTGTGGGATGATTTAGATCTGTAAAGATGAACCTTATGGCCCATCTAGTCCAATTTCCTCAATTAACAAAGGAGGAAATGGAGGTCCAGAGACTTGCCCAGGGATCATAAAAGTGGTCAATGATAGAGCTAGAATCTAGACCTAGATCCCTTGACTCTAGAAACAATGTTTTCCCCTCCTATTTGTCATGTCCTTTCCTTGGGATATTCTACTTTTAATCCCTGTATCTTCAAATATGCTAAATACACTTTTATTTGAAAGGGTCTCCCAAATCCCCCTCATAACTGCTGCTTATAATTAACTTGCATAGTAGCACAAGTGTACTGAATGTTCTTATTCTGTGATATGATAACTTTACTCTCTAGCCCCAATAGTCCATTCCAGTGGCACCAGCCATTGTGCAGAGCCCACGAAGCACTGCTGTAGATTGACTCTTGCTCTTGGGAGCCTTTCTAATGACAGTTCATTGCCTTTACAGTCATTATTGTGATAGAAAGTCTGATATGTTTTGAATTTTTTGGCACAGTAAGCACTTTTGTTATTGCTGGCAGAATTAAAATCTAAGCTGCAGTGAATTATATTATATATAAAAAACTCCACACCTTACTCCATTGGGAATAATCTATCCTCCACGAATCCAGGCTAACATTTCAATGGAATTGTTAATTAGGGACTATTTATAGCTGCACCTGCTCTTATTTGTACATGAAGCTGTGTAATCACTGTGGTTTCTTCTAGATCGTGGCAACCAATAACCATAAATGTACCAGAAGAGTAATTAAAAAAGAAACCTCATTTGCTCTTGGACAGTAGGGGAGACAGAAGGATTGGCTGCAATACAAAGGTCGCCAAGGGAAACCAAAGAGGGGCCACCAAAGAGCTGGAACTTGAGGGTCCTTGGATCCATGCATTGAGAAGATGACCATCCCTTCCATCCTTCCTGAAGTCCTTCCTCTTTTCTATGATGAAGGAAAATGTCAGACCAGGGCAAAGTCAGAGGCAACCCCAACATGAGAATTTATTGTAATTCATTATTATTAATTTAAATTAAGGAAACAGGTTGAGGATGGGGATGGAGTTTCCACCATGAACTCTAGGACCAATCTGGAAGGCTATTTCAAACAGAAATCTACCTGATTATCTTTTTTTTTTTTTTAAAAAAGAACAGAATTGTTTACTTTCTTGTTTTTAAAAAACACTCCTATTTTCTGTCTTGGAAACAAAAGGCAGAATAATGGTAAGGGCTAGGCAATACCAGTTAAGTGACTTTTTTTTTTAATTTTAAACCCTTAACTTCTGTGTATTGACTTATAGGTGGAAGAGGGCTAAGGGTAGGCAATGGGGGTCAAGTGACTTGCCCAGGGTCACACAGCTGGGAAGTGTCTGAGGCCGGATTTGAACCTAGGACCTCCCGTCTCTAGGCCTGACTCTCAATACACTGAGCTATCCAGCTGCCCCTTAAGTGATTTTTTTAAGGTCACATAGCTAGGAAGTGTCTGAGGCCAGATTTGAATCTGGGACTTTCCATCTCTAGACCTGGATCTCAATCCACTAAGCTACCTAGCTGTTTCCAATTGTTCGCTTTCAAGAGGTTTTCTATAGACATTTCAGAGAATGACAACATAATCCTCCTAGGGAAGAGTTTATTCCATCAGTTTCCAAGTCCCACAAATTCCATCTCCACAGCATCTCTCTCACCTCTCTTCTCTCTTTTTACTGGCAGATGTCTGGACCATTTAATAGCCTATGAGTATCTTCCTCCTACTTTCTCAATCATCTCAGCAATCCATCATAATACTGTCATAAAAAGGTGTTTGTTTGTTTGTTTGTTTTTTTTTAGCATTAGATCCAGTCATGCCACGTTAAAAAAATATCCCTTACCCCTCATGACTAGAACAGTGCTAGTAATGTTTAACAATAGGCTGTCTGGAAAAAAATGTATACAAGACCCATTTTTATATTGAACCTGCATTATCGACCCTTTCTCTACCACGTAAGTCTAGACGATAAACAAAACAATAAATCAAGTCCCAATTTGTAGCATTTGCCCATTTTCAAGGTATATATTCTAATACCGAAAATTTAACAACAGACTCTCTCGAGCCAATTCAAGCTGGCTCCTGTACAACCCTGCTAAACATCTTTGTTTACAGTCACTTGTACCTAGAATGTCATTTACCTGTGGATAAAATAGATAAAATTTATGCATTGTTTTAAGGTTTACAAGTATTTCACTTATGTTATCTTACTTGATGCTCACACTCTTCCTATGAGGTAGGTGTTATCATTACATCCATTTTACAAAAGCAGAAACTGAAGCATGTAGAAGTTAAGTGACTTACTTTGGGTCACACAAATAGTGAGTATGTGTAGGGAAATTTTAATGTAGTTCTTCTTGATGCTAAGTCCATTGGCATTTATCCATTGACTGTACCACCTTCCTATTTGAATTTGTGTTAATCATGAAAAGCCAAGTTCAAAGTTGATCTTTTTCATGAAGTTTTTCCAGATTGCTTATGTCAACAATGAGCTTTCTACTGGTATGTCACATAGCTCCTTGTTTCACATATTTCTAAGTTGCTGATTATGTAATATTACATATTTTAGTGATCCATGTTTCTGTCTTACTCTTCTACTAGACTAGGAGCTTGATGAGGTGAGATGTTGTATCTTATCTACATATTCCAATTCCCTTGATTCTCAGAACAATTTTCTGCATATAATAGATAATCAAAATTGTTTATGAAGAGCCTATACATGATAGCAAGCTGATACACTTGTTGTTTTCTCCAAACTTTTTCATCACTACTAACCCTAAAGGAAGGGATTATGCACCAAATGGAAAATAAGTACAACTAAATCTATAGGAAAAGAAAATAGGACCCTATGGCAAGGTAAAAAAACAAAGTAGAAAAAATGTCACTGGATTGTAAAGTATGTGTATGGGAGTGAGGTATGAAAATATTGAAAGATGAGAAGTGAGCAGATCATTAAGAGCTTTGAACACCCAACAAAGGATTTTTGTTTCATTCACTGAAAATAAAATCAATCTATTGATTTTTAAAAAATGAATAATCCCAATATCCTAATTGTTCATTTTCTCTGGTTCTTCCCCACACCTGGAATTCCCCATATTTTGGTGTCCTCAGCTTCCTTCAAATTCAACCTTCTGAAAAAAGTTTTCCCAGCCTTCCCTCTGAGATTACGTCCCATATAGATCTTGGTTGTATATCTTTTATTGTATATTTTATTGCATATTTTCTTTCCATTAGACTGTAAACTCCTTGAGGATAGGGAATGTTTTTTCTTTCTTTGAGTCCCCAGTATTTAGTAGAGTATTCTGTCTGGCACATAGTAGGTGCTTAATAACTTCTCAATATTTTGACTTGGAAAAAAAAAGAAAAAAACAATACGAATAAATGGAAAGAAAAAAGAAACTGTACATAGATAATTATAATAGCTAAGTGTTCTAAGAAGTTCTAAGAAAATGGATGTTCTTTTTTTGCCAAGGCACAGGGCTATGAGTGTGGTACATTGCTTATATTGTTGGATTTCATTGATATTATGATATATTGGTTCTTTTGTTAGGGGATGGGAAGCATTAATTTCAGTATCAAAGATGATAAAATATTAATAGAATAAAATCTAAAGTAAAATAATACAAATGAACAATATTTGTTCTATTTGTGTGTATGGATAAACAACAGCCTTTCCTTTGCAAATGAAAAAAAGACAAAATTGAAAAGTAACATGAACTTTTAGTCACAGGCACTAGATTAGGTTGTTTACTTAAGTGGCTTTTTAGGGAAAAGTACCTTGAAACATGGGTACTAATCAATGAGTCAAAAGGAAATGTCTCCATCAACATTCCTCCATCAAAATTCCTAAAGAAGGAATTTCTAGTCAATTGCCATCTTGACACTACTGAGTAACTCCTATATACACCTTATATACATTTTATGTGTTTGTATACACACACTCACATATACACAGACGTGCATATTTACACATACACATGTGTGTATGTAAACATAAGTGTTTTACCAGTATGCATATGCACTGACTCTTCTTCCTCACTGCCATACATACATGAATGTAAATAAATGCATTGGTTCTACTTCCTTTTTGCTCACTTCAAATGAAATATTTTATTGTGACTCTATTTTTATATCAGTTGTTAACTTTGTAAAAATAACAAAACCCAAATATAATAGCAGTTTAAATCTTATACAAAACCATTTTTTTCTACCAAGACCCATGATTTCATCAGTGCAGGAACTTTTGATATGGAAATTTAATCCCTTTTACCAATAAATGAACCCATATATATCTTTTAGTATTAGAGAATTACTATCTCACTGACACAACTTGCTTTTCACCCCCTCCAATTTGGCTCTTGAACTTATCAATCAATAGTAATTCTACTTTCCAAAATTATAAATAATCTCTTAAGTGCTCAGTTGAATGATCTTTTCCTTTAAGTTTTAATTCAGTAGAAGAATACCTTTATTTTGCCTCAAAAATCTACAGAAGAAAGTAAGTACAAATTACAGAAGAGACCATAAATTGATATAGAAAATAGTCAAAGTTCTGACAGCAGTTTCCCTCTAAAGGACTTGAATTTGGGGTGACCAGTGGTCCAACACTCTCACATTCTCATGAATTCCTAGAGCTCCTGCAGTATCCTGTACAGTCCTTTCTTGGCCTATAGTGTTTTCCACATTTTGGATTCCCCGAGGAAAGCAGTCATTCCTGGGGACTAAATGAAAAATGAACCCCTTCCCATTGGAGCTGTTCTAATTGAATCATTCACAGAAATAGCAGGAATTGTAAGGTTCCAATCTCCATCCTTCCCCTATATCATACCTTTGGATTTGGTCTTTTAACAATTCATATCAATTAGATTTTTTAAAGCCATTTATTTCTATATATACAAAACTGAGCTAGGAATTGGGGATACAAAAATAAACCAAAAGAAAAATAAACTCCGTCCTCAAGGAACTTACATTCTAAAATGACACATAAAAGAGAGCTGAGACCATGGTGCTAATGTACAGTCAGAAGAAATGTCAAAAGAGGAATGAAGGATGGCTAGCCTTGACCACTCCTCAAGATGGAGGTTCTACAAGGAATAGAGACATAAAGACCATTTTCTTAGTCTTCATCTATTTTGATCTCTAGTATTTGACATTGTAATCATCCTCTCCTCCGAGATGTCTACCTCTCTCTGGATTTTCATGATGCTACTCTATCATAATTTTCTTCTCCTTGTCCAACTCTGCTCCTTTGTAAGAGTTATCCATGTCCTACTCTCTATACATGAGTATATCTTTGGGTTCCATCCTGGGCTCCCTCTTCATCATCCTCTTTACTCTTTCTTTTATCCAACTTTACTTTTTCTCTTTTTCAATGCCCCAGATTCCATTATCATGTCCATGGGCCTGATTCTCAAACCTACATATCTAGGCTTCATCTCTCCGTCATCTTTAATCCTACTTCTCCAAGCGCCTGCTGGACAGTTTCACCAGCCAAATGTTCCACCATTCTTTCAGGTACCTACATTCATAATCTAGGAGTGATCTTCAATTCTAATTTGCCCCATATCCAAACCATTTCTAATCCTTAGTGCTATTATCTCTATATCACCTCTTTCCTCTATTCCCTTTCTCTTTTCTCATGACACAAGCATATTAGCTCAGGTCTTCATCACCTCTTACTTAGATTCTTATATAATCTACCATTTGTTTCTCTGCATCTAGTCTATAAACTCTTCAATCTATCTCTACATGGCTATCACCTGGATATTTCTCAAGTACAGGTCTATTCAATTTATTAAAACTCAAGACATACCTAGGGCTGTCTACTGCCTTAGAGATAAGATGTCAACACCATGGTTTGGTAGATTGTTCTTTAAATCCCTTTACTGGCTGACTCTAGGCTAGCTTCTCAGGCTTAGTACACACAACTCTAAACACAAACTGGTCTATCTGCTGTTCCCTGCACACAACATTCCTGATTCCACGCTTTTGTCCAAGCTTTCCCCCAAGTCTTGGGTGCTCTTTTTCCTTACCTTTGGCTCACAAAATGTCCAATTCTCTTAAATTTCAAAGATTTTTTTGGTTTCCACAGTGAATAATTCCTTCTTCCCATCCAATCACCTTGTATTGCTTCTGTGTATATTTTAGAAGGCCTGAGAAGCATACATTTCTAATGACCTACCAAAGTGATTAAGCAGAGCACATCAGCATGGGGAAGGTTTAAAAAAATATGTGTAGGCATGTATTTACCAGAGACCTAGGGTTTCAGTCTTCTTTGCCCTAGAAAAAAACTTTCTTTCTTTAGGATTTTCAAGCCTTGGGCAGATTTTATGTCCCATTTTGGATTTTCCGTCTAAGAACATAGAGTGGAGTGGCCAACTCAGCAGGATGGAGCAAAGTTGGATGATTGCTGGAGAACTCTGGGGGGATACAAAAAGACCAACTCCCAGTGCTATAGAGTGCCAGGAAAGAGGAGGAATAGAAGCTGAAAAAAGAGGATCAGATATGAGGAAAACAAGTATGCTATGAACCATGATGAGAAGAAGAGGCTCCAACTCCAGCATTTCATTGTTCAGAGGGTGTAGCCTCCAAGGAAATCTTGGTAGGTAAGAAACTCCTCCCCTTTTTCTTTGCCCCTTCAATTTACCAAGGTGGAGAGGAATGAAGGGGAGGGAATTCTCTGGCAGCAAACTCTGAAACTTGTAATTCAAAAGCTGTTAAAGCCTGTTTTTCAAGGCTTCCTTACTGTGATTCTAAAGAATTCCCTTATAGCATTTCAATAAAGTACAAGGCCATTAAGGAAAAAAGTAAATTGTCAATTCCAACGAATGAAAGTACAAAAGAGGGAAAGGAAGAATGAGAAGGAAAGGAAGGTAGGAGGGCAGAAGGGAGAGACAGAGAGAGACAGAGACAGAGACAGATACAGAGTCAGATTACAAGTGTGAGAAATAGTAACTGAGCAAAAAATGAAAGGATTTTATTTGAGGGCAATTTTGAGCATATTCCAAGTCATATTTTTACATCCACATCAACCCTAGGGCCAGTAGGGGAGGAGGTTACTCATGAATATTCAGAGTGCCTTCTATGGAACAAGAGGGAAACTAGAGTCACATAGAATAGCCCTCCAAGGGCATGCCCTATCCTCTGCTATAGCCATTTTGCTGGTGTCTTAAGGGCAATGCTATTAGTTGCCAAAACATAATATATCTCATATTTGGTTAATTAATTAACTAATTATGTGGAAGCTTGCTATTCTGGGTAGAGGTCAAAAAGTAGGGAAATGAGCCAGGTATGGGCAGTCAGAGCTTTAGGACTTGTATATCTAACACAACCTATTTTCTAGCTGTCAGCTGCATTTCTCTCTCTGAAAAGATCACCCTCTCCCGAATTCTACACACATTCTAGTAAAATATAAAATCCTTGAGACCAGAGGCTACTATACATTTTTTTTTCTGTTTCTTCCATGTGCTAAGGCATAGTACCTGGACCATGTCAGTCATGTACAATTCTTTGTGACCCCATTTGGGGTTTTTTGGCCATTTCCTTCTCCAGCTTATTTATAGGAAGGAATATAAGAGGAAACTTAGGCCCAGGGTCATACAGCTAGTAAAGTACTGGGAAGTTAGGTTTGAACTCATGAAGATGAGTCTTCCTAATTCCAGGCTTGGTGCTCAATGCACACATACCTGCCCTTGCCTGACACATAGTAAGTATTTAATAACTGCTTGTTGATTGATTTACTGATTACTGAGACATTTGCTATTTGTGCGACTCTGGGCAAGTCAAATTCTTATCCCTTACTGATCTTCTTCATTTTTTTAAACCCTAATATCTTTTTATATATAGCCTTCTATATTAATTTTATTTGTTACAGGGCTAGGCAATGGGGGTTAAGTAACTTGTCCAGGGTCACACAGCTAGGAAGGGTACAAGGCCAGATTCGAACCTAGGACCTCCCGTTTCTAGGCCTGGCTCTCAATCCATTGAATCATCCAGCTGCCCCCCCCCTTTTACTGATCTTCTCCCTTGGAACAAATACTTAGTTTCAATTCCAAGATAGAACATAAGGGTTTTAATTTTCAAAAGGAAGTCTGCTCATTAACTGATCACTTGACTTTAAGAATCTGTCTGGACCAGCTCTAAATTTAATATTATTTGAAAGGTTTCTGTAAAAACCTTTTTTTTTGTAATACCAGATCACTTTAATCTTTCAGAAGAATCTATTCATCATTCCCTCTCAGCCACCTGGGGATGAGCTTTTTCAAAATGAAGAATCATTTTTGTAAATTGTATATTCAAGTCCAATTACCAAATTGCTATTTGGTCCCCTTGTATACCAGCAGGCTGGCTTTCCTCTGACTCTTCTGTTTGCTGTTGCTGAAGACTTGGATGAGGGGAGAGAAAGGTCAGTTTTGTTGGTTTATGACTTCATGGTAAAATTGGATTGAAATAGGAACAAATTTCTTTGCAATGTTGTAGGTTTGCATGATTCCTAAACAAGCAGTAGTCTTTAAATGAGTTGATTCCACAAGATCTTGATGCAATGAGGCTAGAAACTGGGACAAATGTTTGGGCAAAAAAGTTAGCTATGGTTCTCTAGGCCAAAAAGTATGAGACTGGTTGGAGTTTTTCATGCCCCCTAAACCGCTTCGAGTCCCTATATATTAAGCTTTAACATGGATGCAGATATTAAGAGCTATTTCCAAAAGCCTAGACTAGATTCAGAATGTCAGAAAGAGTACAGTGTCTTCCATTACTTATACTTTTTCCGGGAGAGAAAGGGAAGTGGGGAGGAAAAACAAGCATTTCTATATATACTCAACACTTTAAATATATTTTCTCGTTTGATCCACACAATGGCTTTGGCAAGTAAGTGCTGTTATTTTCCTCATTTTAGAGTTGAACTGAGTTAAATAGACGTTAATTAACTTGTCCAGAGTCATATATGGTCTGATTTGAACTCAGGAAGATGAGTCTTCCTGATATCAGGCCCAATGTTCTATCAACCCACCCACTTTGTTGCCCTGGCTTAATCCCACCAATAAGACAGATATGAAGTCTTCAGAGGACAGGGAAACTCGACACCCCTCCCCCATAGACTAAAGAGGAAGTAGCTACAAAGGTCTGTTGCCATCTGGGAAAGGTCTTACATCAAAGCTCACTAATAACATGATCTGCTTAACATAATCTACCAGAAGAGCAGAGAGGGTACAGGAGGTAAAGAAGGAAAATATGAGTAAACAACAGAAAAAGAAAAAAGAAATTACAATTGACAGCTTCTTTCCAGGAAGTGATCAAAGAGCAAATGAAATAGAAGAAGACCAAGGAACTCCAAGCAAAACCAAAGAAATTCCAGTGAATTGGAAGATCTCAAAATTCAATTAACTCAAGAACTTAAAATTCAATTAATTTAAGAACTCAAAAAACAATCAAGGGAGGCTGAAGACAATTGGAAAAAGGAAATACATGAACTAAAGCAAGAAAATAGTGTCTTGAAAGCCAAAATTGATGATCTTGTCAATTTTTGTCAAAATTTTTCATCAAAAATTGTCAATGAGGGAGAGAAAGAAAGAGAGATGGCCTGGAGGCAGGAAGACTTGGGGCCAAGTCCTGCCTCAGACACACACTGGCTGGGCAACTCATTTCATCTCTCAGTGGTCCCAAACAATTCTAATTCTTAGGGATTGAAGTAAGAAGACATGGTTAAGCCCCGGAAAGATTTAGGTTTCTCCCTGGAGGTAGTTCTCCATGCTAATGAAATCCTAGGTATGGACCATCATGGAATTTTTTTTCTTTGGTGCCATATGAGGGATTTTATCTTCCATCAGACCCTAGACTGCCTCACCAGCCTTCAAAGTTATACTGAACAGTGAAAGGCTACTGTGCAAGCTTAGACAGATCATACTCACCAAACAGGCCCAAGTCTTCATCTTCTAAATGCCTGCTTGGCTAAGTGTCAAGAGGCTTCAAAAGCAGGCCTCTGCAATGACTATGTTAAAGTGACTAAAAAGAGTCTTTCTTTTGTTGAAAGTCCATATCACAAAGAGAGGATTATGGGAAGACAGGAGAGCAAGAAGTAAAACTTTCTTACCCTTCTAATACCTCTCATGAACAATAAAAAATAACTCCACAGAATCAATGCTAAAAGGGGCAAAAATAGTTAAAAGTTAAGAGTGAAGTTGAGTGGACAAGGACAACTAGGGAAGACGGTCTCTGACTTCCCTGGCCTTGGTTCCACCAGATAGCTTAAACACTCCTGGGAAAACAGTGTGACAGGCCCTAGGGGGCAGGGCCAGCAGCCTCATCTTGTCTGCTGAACCTGGGAGCTTGTCTGCAGTGGAGGATACTGATGGAGTCCAAGTTCTCAGGCAGAGAGTCTTGGGAGCAATTGTGCCAGTTGTAGCCTCAGCTCCAGAGATCCTGTTCACCCAAAAGCTGGGGGGTTTTCAGAGCAAAAGTCACAGAGTTGACTAATACCAAGCTGTCTGCTGAACTTGGAGCTTACATTACAATGATGGATATATTGGTGGAATCAATAGGCAGCAATATGCTACATTCTAGGTCACTGACCAAGGAAGGACTTCAGGGACCAAAGTTCATGAATCAAACATCTGCTCTATTCCAGGTTGTGGCATCAGGAGAGGAAGAGTGAGAAAGGAACACACACTAGTGAGTATGGTTGCTAAGGTACTTGGGCTCTGTAGGCTATGGTTATCCCAAGGTGAGTGGAATCCCTGGGCTACTGCCACTGGGGGGAGATGAGCAGTCTGCTTGCAGTGCAGAACTGCCAGGGGGTTTTGATTGGAGCACCTGAGATCAGTCACAGATGGGGGCTTGAGGGCCAGGGATTACACCTGATCTTGAATTATAGAAATTGGACCAACTAATTAGGGCCCAGGAAATAACAAACATAAATAATACTGCAACCTGAGGCAACATTTCAATACCCTAAGAACTCTGAGACTAGCATATGGCTAGCAATTAAGCCCATTAGCCTGACCATTATTTTTTTAAAAAAACGAGTAAGCAAAGGAGAAAGAACTCAACTATCAATAGCTATTATCTTGTTCAAACTTAGATGGCAATGATGTAAAGAAAAAAATGCTAAGTGGTCAGAAGATCAAAAAGAGCTTTTGGAAGAATTTTTAAAAGATCTGAAAAACGAAATGAGAGCAACTGAGGAAAAATTAGGAAAAAAAATGAGAGAAAGGCAAGAAAATCAAGAAAGTTATGAAAGAAAGATCACTGGAAAAAGAGATCCAGAAACTCATGGAAGAAAACAATTCATTAAGAACTAAAATTTGTTAAGGGGAAATTAATGACTTTCTATAATAATAAGAAATAATAAAGCAAAATCAAAAGAATAAAATAACAGAAGAGAATATGAAACATTTTATCACAAAAAACAACTGACTTGGAGAATAGATCATGGAGAGACAATATAAGAATTGTCAGATTCCTAAAAAATTATGATAAAAAAAAAACATTAGGTACCATACTCCAAAAAATCATCAAAGAAAACTTCCAGAAATTCTAGAACCAGAAGATTAAATAGACATTGAAAGAATTCATCAGACTAGCTAAAATGGCAAAAGGGCAAGATGCCAAATGTTGGAGGGGATGTGGGAAAATGGGGATAATAATACTGCCGATGGAACTGTGAAACTGATCCAACCATTTTGGAACACAATATGGTTTTATACCCAGAGAGTTATAAAACTTTGTATACCCTTAGACTCAGTAATATTATTATCTGTTTCCCAAGGAGATCAAGGGAAAAGGAAAAGAACCCATATATTCCAAAATATTTATGGCAGCTCTTCTTGTGGTGGGCATAGAACTGGAAATTGAGGAGATTCCCATCAATTAGGGAATGGCTAAACAAATTTTGGTTTATGATTGTGATAGAATACTACTACCAAAAGAAACAATTAGCAAGCTAATTTTAATAAAATTTGGAAAGGATTTAAATGGTATAATGAACAGTGAAATGAGTAGAACCAAGGGAACATCATACACAAGAGGGAAGAGAAGCTTAGTTGTCTCTCTTATATCACCCAAATTGTAAGGAAAGAAAATCATTTCTCATTTAGAAATATAATTCAAACTTTTTAGAAGTTTAGATATGATACCCATATTCATATCACATTCATGTATACATGTGTATTTGAAGGAGAAAGTTCCCAGCATTGAAAATGAACTCCCCAAACCATTTCACATGGACCTTATCTGTTACACTCCCAAAAATGTTGTTACAAAAATCACATCTGCAAAGATGATAACCAATTGGGCAGATTGATCTATCTTCTCTTCTCTCCCTTCTCTTTCCTTTTCCTCAGCTCTCCTCTTCACAAATCACTTTGCCTCACCTTTCCCCTTCATCTCTAGAGAAAAAAATCACTAATTCTATTAATGACCTTTTTATTGCATTTCCATTTAAAAGTCATTCAGTCCTTTACAAAAGTACAAGGATAATGGACTCCTAAGCTAAGTCTCTGCATGATGCTATTCATTGCCCAATTCCTTAGCCCTTTTCACATGAAGCCTCAGTTTCTATGTCAGTAAAGTGGGAAAAACACTACTAACAAACTGCTGTGGTTATGATGATCAACCTCAAAGGCCAAGTGAACATCCTGCAAACTATTGGGAACGTATGTGCAAGAAATTTTCTTAAATTTAAATTAAAATATCTCCAATAATACTAACAGAAAGAGAATTTAGTCATTTTTCTATAGACTGTGCTCATACTATTGGAAAATGGTCTCATAGTCCTCCTTTGGAGTATCATAGAGAGACCCACAGGGATTCTATATTGTCCTACCTCAAGAGCAAACATCATGGTTGTGATTTCAGATTCTGACCTGATTCTTTGAAAGTATCCAATTAGTACACTGACCAGGGCTGCCAAGACACTGGGAAGTCTGGGTAACAGATGCATTCATTTGCTAAACTACTGTGGAGGCCCCTAGTGGCTCATTTTTGCTAAAAAAAGTAATTAACTAAGCACAATATAATAGTTCTGAGCCTATTAGGAAAGTTGCCTGGGAATTTAAATAAATTTGCTATGATTAGAAGTAATGAAATCTTGAAGAGTGCCAGATTTAATTGTAAAAGTTGCTCAGTTAGCATGCCTAATATTGGGACTTAGAAATTGGTGGAAATATAAGTAAAGTTCCTCATGTTGTAAAGCTAAGCAATAGGAAAAGATTCTAAGAAATTTTAACATTTTCTCATATGCTCTCATAGAATTTTAAAGAATATTGCCAACAAAGTTATTAATAATTCATATCTGTAACAACTATAATTTTAAGAGGAGACCCTAAACTAACACAGTAAGAAAACATGTATAAAATGTGAGAAGAAAGAAAGATTTTAGTGGATCAAGTAAAAGTGTTCATAAAGCTAGCAAGGATTGGGGTGATTGACTTTGATTTTTATATTAATTATATGGTAACCAAAGGTTAGTGGGGGACAAGAAGAAGTAACTTATTAGCAAGAGATTATGTTCCTTGTTCTGATCACAAGAATGAACAAGTAAGTGAACATTATCAATGGTCTGATGCTCTACTTCCAAGGATGGGAATATGGGATCTCAACCTATTCATGTTTGTTCATTGGACTGAAGGTCTTTTCAACTTGGCCACAAACTCTCACTGTAAACTCAATAGACCCTTCCTGCACTTCACATTTCAGCCATATTGGCCTCTCTACCACCCTTGTACAATTCTATTTCTAGTCGATATGTTTGCATTGGTGGTCCCCTCTGACTTGAACTTGACTCTTCTGTACTTGGATCTCATAGATACTTTCTCTTCAGATGCAGTTCAAGCAGCATTTTTTGCATGAAGCTTTTCATAATGTTCCCAAATTCTAGTGCTCTCTTGTCCAAATCACCTTGTGTTTAATTACTCTAAATAATGTAGTAATGAACATAGAGTATAGAATTCTCTCTTATATGAAGTATCCTAAAAGTCTTAGTACCATTTTAAGCTTTAGTAGCTTATATAGACACTCTGAATATGAACAGATGCAGACACTCTGAATATGCTAGGTTATCCTATGTTCTATAGAACAATATTTTTATATTTAGTGATTACTGAATAATATATAATACCTTAAATTCTATTTATTGGTTAAATAGATAACTGTTATGTAGCGACCGAGGAGTGGTCAAACAGGTAGGACAACTGAGAGGGAGAGAATGGTATCCAAACACTTATAGAGAAGGGAATATCAAAGAGAAAAGTTATTGACAGCATCAATGGCAAGGAGACTGGCCAATGGGAATGAAGACTGAGAAAAGGCCATTAGATTTTGAAACTAAAAAATTCCTGACAACTTTGGAGAGAGAAATTTGGGTGGAAATATGTGGTCAGAAGCCAGATTGAAGAGGACAAAGAAGATGTTGAGGTGAAGAGAAGAGGAAGTGGAGGTTCCTATTTGTCTAAAGCCTTTTCAAGGTGTTAGCCATGAAAGAGAGTATATATAGCATGGTAATCAGCAGGGATGGAGGAGTTGAGGAGTTTTTGAAGACACTGGGAGAGCCTAAAGATAAGTGAAAAAGTGGGCATGATAGAGGGGGGCAAGACATTACAGAAGAAGGGATGGGTTGTGATAATTTGTACAGGTGGAAGGATTTGCTTTGTCAAGGAGGAGAGCCAGATCTTCATGTGAGACAGGGATGAAGGAGAGATAGTGGCAAAAAGCATCTGTGTGAGGAAGTTCCGGGTTAAGATGGCGGCAGAGTAAGAAGCAGCTCTTAACCTCTCCTGACCGAAACACACAAAACTCCACAAGGGGACATAAAAACAAGTCCAGACGAACGGAGGAACCCCACAACAGGGCACAGCGTGGAAGGTACGTGGAATCGAGACATTTCCAGGCTAAAAAGGGCTCTCACTCACTCAATCGCGGGCTGAGCAACCGCCCCACCCCCACCCCCTCCACACTCACCTATAGCTCCGAACCCAGCTAAAAAGAAATAGAGCAAGTTTGGGGCACCCATCGAGTCATCAGCAGCTCCGGGACCTGTTCCTGAGAGCAGCAAGACTTAGGACCCCATTAAGTCAAGAACGCACGCGAAATCTGAGCGCGCGGGAGCAGAGAGTGGACGCTGGGAGCAGAGAGCCGGCTGAGCAGAGGCGTGGGTGCCGGCTGAGCAGAGGCGTGGGTGGAGGAGGACACAGCCAGGAACTAAAGCCTAAGTGGGGAACCAGTGCAGACGGGTATACGACTGTGGAAGCAGCGCCCTGAGACTTGTAAAGAAACCTCCTGCAGAGGATCAAGCAAGGGAATCCACCAGGGGGCTTGACCTTGGAAAAAACTAGAACTCAGACCTCAGGACTGAGCGCGAGGATAAACCTGAGAAGCTGCTAGGCTAATGATGGCTAATCAGTTACAGGAAATTCAGAAGAGAAAGAATAATAACAAAAAAAAGAGGTCTCTAACACTCGACAGCTTTTACACAGAGAAAATCCAGACAACCGAGCAAACAGAGGAGGAGAACAAACAAACATCCAGACCCTCCCCAAATAAGGAAAACTCCTCACAAGCTATGGAAGAGTTCAAATCTGAGATTTTGAGGAAAATGGAAGAGATCTGGCAAGAAAATAACAGTTTAAAAGGTAGAATCTTGCAACTGGAAAGCGAGGCTCAGAAACCAAATGAACTGATAAGCAAATTGAACACAAGAAATGACCAGATTGAAAAGGAATACCAGAAGATTATGGCCGAAAACAAGAAGATTATGGCCGAAAACCAAAACATTATGGCCGTTTACCAGAAGATTATGGCCGAAAACCAAAAAATTATAGCAGAAAATCAATCCCTAAAGGCTAGAATTGAGCAAGTAGAAACTAATGATCTCTCAAGACAACAAGAACAAATAAAACAAAGCCAAAAGACTGAAAAAATAGAAGGAAACATGAAATATCTCAATGAGAGAGTGACAGACCAAGAAAACCGGTCTAGAAGAGACAATTTGGGAATAATTGGTCTTCCAGAAAAACCAGAAATTAATAGAAACCTGGACTCTATACTAACAGAAATAATTCAGCAAAATTGCCCTAAAGTCCTACAACAAGAGGGCAATATAGACATTGAAAGAATTCATAGAACACCTGCGGCATTCGATCAAGAAAGGAAAACACCAAGAAACATCATTGCAAAATTCAAGAGTTTCCAAGCAAAAGAAAAAATCTTACAAGAAGCCAGAAAGAAACAATTCAAATATCAAGGAGCA